>NC_052344.1:23138244-23198274 GCF_016432855.1 Salvelinus namaycush | reverse complement strand
CCTCTTGTTTTATCTCTTTCCCCCCCCAATCTGCTTTTTTTCTTCACACCTTGCACACTAGACACCTAGGAGCAGCAGTTTCCACCACATGACCTAAAACGAATAGTAGGAGAGAAATCCTTGTTCATCCCAATCTGCTTTTGCACTAGGACCTAGGAGGGTTCTACCACATGACTAGAGTTAGAGAACTCCTTGTTGTATTATCCAATCTGCTTTGACTAGTACTAGGACAGTCTTCACCACATGACGTAGAGGTGAAAGAGAATCCTTGTTGTCCCCAATCTCGCTTTTTGCCACTAGCCTGGACAGTTCCACACCATGACCTTAGAGTAAGAGAGAATCCTGTTGGTTGTCCACTAAATCTGCTTTGCTTTGCACCTAGCCTAGACAGTCCACCACATCGAATAGAGTTAGAGAATCCTTGTTTTTTGTTCCCCAATCTGCTTCCTTGACACTAGGACAGTCCATCCACGATGACTAGAGTGAGAGAAAAATCCTTGTTTTGTTCCCAATCGCTTCTTGCAACTAGACACTAGACAGTCAACCACTATGACTAGAGTTAGAGGTTGAATCCTTGTTGTCCCAATCTGCTTGAATGCACGTACAGCTAGCAGTCCACCACATCGGACTCAGTAGTAGAGAATCCTTTGTCCCAATGCTGCTTTGCACTGAGCACAGATACTGTAGAGAACTTGGCCATCTCTAGGACGTCCACCACATGACCTAGAGTAGCAAAGAATCTATGTTAGTCCCAATGCTTGCCCTTAGACACTAGACACTAGACAGTCCACAACAAGATAACCAGAGTAGAGTAGAGTAATCCTGTCGTTGTCCCCACTGCTGCTTTGCACTAGACACTAGACAGTCCCACAACACTAGTTAGACGGTTTTTTTTTTTTTTTTTTTTTTTTTTTTTTTTTTTTTTTTTTTTTTTTTTTTTTTTTTTTTTTAGAGTAGAGAATCCTTGTTTGTCCAATCTGCTATGCACTAGATCACTAGGACAGTCCACCACCAATGACTAGAGTAGAGAATCTTGTTTCCCAAATCTGCTTCTGCACTAGACAGTCCACCACATGACTAGAGTAGACAATCCTTGTTGTCCCAATCTGCTTTGCACTAGACACTAGACACAGGAAGTCCACCACATGACTAGAGTTAGAGAGAACGCTTGTTGTCCCAATATGCTTATGCACTAGGGACATATGGACAGTCTCCACCACATGATAGAAGTAGAGAATCCTTGTATTTCCAATATGAACTTTGCACTAGGCAGTCCACCACATGACTAGAGTAGAGAATCCTTGTTATTGCGCCCCAATCTGCTTTGCCACCAACACTAGGACAGTTCCACCAATGACTGAGAGAGGGGAAGGGAATCCTGTTCCCAACTGCTTGCACTAGACAGTCCCACCACACATGACTAGAGTAGAAGAATCCTTGTTGTCCACATCTGCTTTGCTCACTAGGCACTAGACAGTCACCACATGACTAGAGTAGAGAATCCTTGTTAGCCCAATACTGCTTTGACTAGACAGTCCACCACATGATAGAGTAGAGAATTCCTTGTATGTCCCAATCTGCTTTGCCTAACTAGGACAGTCCACACACATGACATAGGTAAGAGAACGTCCTTGTTGGCCCAATCTGCTTTGCACTAGGACACTAGACCAGTCCACCACATGACTAGAGTAGAGAATCCTGTTGTCCAAATCTGCTTTTGCAACTAGACACTAGACAGTCCACACATGACTAGAGTAGAGAATCCTTGTTGATCCAATCTGCTTTGCATGACACTAGTACAGTCCACTCACATGGACTTAGCGTAGAGAATCCTTGTGATCCCAATTCGCTTTATAGACACTAGACCAGTCCACCACCCATGACTAGAGTAGAGATCTTGTTGTCCCAATCTGCTTTAGACACTAGACAGTCCCCCACATGACTAAGAGTAGAGAATCCTTGTATATCCCAAATCTGCTTGCCTAGACACTAGGACAGTACCACATGACTACGAGTAGAGAATCCCTTGTTGTCCCAATCTGCATTCATAGACACTAGACAGTCCCCAACATGGACTAGAGTAGAGAATTCCTTTGTCCCAATCCTGCTTTGCCACTAGACACTAGACAGGTCCACACATGATAGAGTTAGAGAATCCTTGTTATCCCAATCTGCTTTGCACTAGACAGTTACCACAGACTAGAGTAAGAGGAATCATTGTTGTCCCCAATGCTCTTGCAACTTTAGACAGTTCCACCACATGACTAGAGTAGAGAATCCTTGTTATCCCAATCTTGCTTTGCACTAGAGGCAGTCCACCACATGACTAGAGTAGAGAATCCTTGTTGTCCCAATCTGCTTGCACTCTGCACTAGACAGTCCACCACATGACTAGAGTAGAGGAATCTGTTGTCCCAATCGCATTTGCACTAGACATCTGACACACCACATGACTAGAGTAGAGAATCCTTGTTATCCCAATCTGCTTTGCACTAGACACTAGACCAGTCCACCACATGACTAGAGTAGAGACTTTTCCAATTGTTGCCTGGTAGATCCCACATACTAGCAACTGAGTCCTTGTATCACTGCTGACTAGACCTAGACAGTCCACCACATGGACTAGAGTAGAGAATCTTGTTGTCCCAATCTCTTGAACTTAACTAGCACTAGCAGGCCACCACAGACTAGAGTAGAGAATCCTTGTGTCCCAATTGCTTGCACTAGACAGACAGTCCACCACATGACTAGAGTAGAGAATCTTGTTTGTCCCAATCTGCTTGCACTAGACACTAGACAGTCCACCACATGACCTAGATAGAGAATCCTGTTGTCCCAATCTGCTTGGCACTAGACACTAGACAGTCCACACATGACTAGAGTAGAGAATCTTGTTGTCCCAGATATGCGTTTGCACTAGAACACAGACAGTCCACCACATGACTAGAGTAAGAGGACTCCTTGTGTCCCAATCTGCCTTTGACTAGAACTAGGACAAGTCCACACATGGACTAGAGTAGAGAATCCTTGTTGTCCCAATTGCTTTGCACTAGACAGGTCCACCACATGATAGGAGTAGAGAATCCTTGTTGTCCAATCTGCTTTGCACTAGACAGTCCACCACTATGGGACTAGAGTAGAGAATCCTTGTTATCCCATCTGCTTGCTAGTCCCTACTGATGAGATGGTTCCAATGTCATAGCACTCACACCACATGAACTAGGTATAGAATACTTTTTGTCCCAATCTGCTTTGCACTAGACAGTCCACCACATGACTAGAGTAGAGATCCTGTTTCCAATCTGCTTTGCACTAGACAACTAGACAGTCCACCACATGACTAGAGTAGAGAGTTCCTTGTTGTCCCAACTGCTTTTCATAGACACTGAGACAGTCCACCACATGCACTAGAGTAGAGAATCCTTGTGTCCCAATCTGCTTTGCACTAGACCACTAGACAGTCCACCAACATGTACTAAGAGTAGAGAATCCATTGTTATAACCAATTGCTTTGCACTAGACACTAAGACAGTCCACCACATGACTAGAGTTTAGAGAATTCCTGTTGTTACCCAATCTGCCTTGACTAGACTATGACACTAGACAGTCCACCACATGACTGAGTAGAGAATCCTTGTTATCCAATCGGCTTGCCAGACTAGACGTCCACAGCATGACTAGAGTAGAGAATCCTTGTATACCAAATCTGCTTGCACTAGGGCACATCCACATGACCTAAGAGTTAGAGAATCCTTGTTGTCCCAATCTCGGCTTGCCTAGCACTAGACAGTCCACCACATGACTAGAAGTAGAGAGAATCCTTGTTGTTCCCAATCTGATTTGCACTAGACACTAGGCAGTCACCACATGACTCAGAGTAGAGAATCCTTGTTATCCAATCTGCTTTGCACTAGACGTCCACATGACAGAGTAGAGAATCCTTGTTGTCCCCCAATCTGCTTTGCACTAGACAGTCTAGAAGCCACATGACTAGAGTAGAGAATCCTGGTTCCCAATGCTTGACTAGCACTAGGCAAGTCCACCACATGACTGAGAGAGTGAGAACTCCTTGTGTCCCAATCTGCTTTGCAACACTAGACACTAGACGAGTCCACCACATGACTTAGAGTAGAGAATCCCTGTTATCTGTCCAGATCTGCTTTTTGCACTAGACACTAGACAGTCCACCACATGACTAGAGTAGAGAAGCCTTGTTTCCCAATCTGCGTTGCACTAGACACTAGGACAGTCACCACAGACTAGAGTAGAGAACCTTGTTGATCCCCAAATTGCTTTGCACTAGACACTAGACAGTCCACCACACGGACTAGGTAGAGAATCCTTGTTGTCTCCAATCTGCTTTGTGGCACTAGACAGTCCACAACATGACTAGGAGAGAATCCTTGTTGATCCCAATCTGCTTTGTCGCACTCAGACAGTCCACCACAGGACTCGAGTAGAGAATCCTTGTTGTCCAATCTGCTTGCACTATGCACTAGACAGTCTACCACATGACTAGAGTAGAGAATCCTGTTTCCAATCTGCTTTGCACTAGACCTGACAGTCCACCACATGACTAGAGTAGAGAATCACTGTTGATCCCATCTGCTTTGCACTAGACACAGACAGTCAACCACATGGACTAGAAGTAGAGAATCCTCTGTTTCCCAATAGGCTTTGCACTAGACAAGACAGTCCACCAATGAACTAGAGTAGAGAATCCTTGTTGTCCCAATCTGCTGTCACTAGTACATGCCACCACATGACTAGATAGAGAATCTTGTTGTCCCAATCTGCTTCACTAGACAGCCACTGACTAGTGATCATTGTCACTTAGCCCTGATCAACCACATGACTAGAGTAGAGAATCCTTGTTGTCCCAATCTGCTTTGACTAACAGTAGACGTAAGGAGATCGTCCCATCCTGCACTGACACTGAAGCAAAGCTAGAGAGAATCCTGTTGTCCCAAATCTGCTTTGCATAGACACTAGACAGTCCACCACATGACTAGAGTAGAGATCATTGTGTCCAATCGGCTTTGCACTAGACACTAGGCAGTCCACCACAATGACTAGAGTAGAGAATCCTTGTTATCCAATCTGCTTTGCACTAGACACTAGCAGTCCACCACATGACTAGAGTAGAGATATCCTTGTTAGTCCAATCTGCTTTGCACTAGACACAGAGACACTAGACAGTCCACCACATTGACTAGAGTAGAGAATCCTTGTTTGTTTGTTGTCCCAATTGCTTTGCCACTAGGACACTAGACAGTCCCACCACATGACTTAGAGTAGAGAATCCTTGTTTATCCCAATATCTGCTTTGCACTAGGACAGTCCACCACATGACTAGAGTAGAGGAATTCCTTGTTATCCCAATCGCTTTGCACTAGACAGTCCACCACATGACTAGAAGTAGAGACTCCTTGTTGTCCAATCTGCTTTGCACTAGGGACTAGACAGTCCACCACATGACTTAGAGTAGAGAATCCTTGTTATCCCCAATCTGCTTTGCACTAGACAGTCCACCACATTGACTAGAGTAGAGAATCCTTGTTGTCCCAATCTGCTTTGCACTAGACAGTCCACCACATTGACTAGAGTAGAGGATACCTTTGTTATCCCAATCTGCTTTTTGCAACCACTAGGACAGTCCACCACATGACTAGAGTAGAGGAATCCTTGTTGTCCCAATCTGCTTTGCACTAGGCATATGACAGTCCACCACATGACTAGAGTAGAGACATCCTTGTTATCCCAATCTGCCGTTTTGCACTTAGAACACTAGACCAGTCCACCACATGACTAGAAGTAGAGGCCTCCTGTTTGTCCCAATCTGCTTTGCACTAGACACTAGACACTAGACAGTCCACCACATGACTAGAGTAGAGAATCCTTGTTGTCCCAATCTGCTTTGCACTAGACACTAGACAGTCCACCACATGACTAGAGTAGAGAATCCTTGTTGTCCCAATCTGCTTTGCACTAGACACTAGACAGTCCACCACATGACTAGAGTAGAGAATCCTTGTTATCCCAATCTGCTTTGCACTAGACACTAGACAGTCCACCACATGACTAGAGTAGAGAATCCTTGTTGTCCCAATCTGCTTTGCACTAGACAGTCCACCACATGACTAGAGTAGAGAATCCTTGTTATCCCAATCTGCTTTGCACTAGACAGTCCACATGACTAGAGTAGAGAATCCTTGTTATCCCAATCTGCTTTGCACTAGGCAGTCCACATGACTAGAGTAGAGAATCCTTGTTGTCCCAATCTGCTTTGCACTAGACAGTCCACCACATGACTAGAGTAGAGAATCCTTGTTGTCCCAATCTGCTTTGCACTAGACACTAGACAGTCCACCACATGACTAGAGTAGAGAATCCTTGTTATCCCAATCTGCTTTGCACTAGACAGTCCACATGACTAGAGTAGAGAATCCTTGTTGTCCCAATCTGCTTTGCACTAGACAGTCCACCACATGACTAGAGTAGAGAATCCTTGTTATCCCAATCTGCTTTGCACTAGGCAGTCCACCACATGACTAGAGTAGAGAATCCTTGTTGTCCCAATCTGCTTTGCACTAGACACTAGACACTAGACAGTCCACCACATGACTAGAGTAGAGAATCCTTGTTATCCCAATCTGCTTTGCACTAGACACTAGACAGTCCACCACATGACTAGAGTAGAGAATCCTTGTTATCCCAATCTGCTTTGCACTAGACACTAGACAGTCCACCACATGACTAGAGTAGAGAATCCTTGTTATCCCAATCTGCTTTGCACTAGACACTAGACAGTCCACCACATGACTAGAGTAGAGAATCCTTGTTGTCCCAATCTGCTTTGCACTAGACAGTCCACCACATGACTAGAGTAGAGAATCCTTGTTGTCCCAATCTGCTTTGCACTAGACAGTCCACCACATGACTAGAGTAGAGAATCCTTGTTGTCCCAATCTGCTTTGCACTAGACACTAGACAGTCCACCACATGACTAGAGTAGAGAATCCTTGTTGTCCCAATCTGCTTTGCACTAGACACTAGACAGTCCACCACATGACTAGAGTAGAGAATCCTTGTTGTCCCAATCTGCTTTGCACTAGACACTAGACAGTCCACCACATGACTAGAGTAGAGAATCCTTGTTGTCCCAATCTGCTTTGCACTAGACACTAGACAGTCCACCACATGACTAGAGTAGAGAATCCTTGTTGTCCCAATCTGCTTTGCACTAGACAGTCCACCACATGACTAGAGTAGAGAATCCTTGTTGTCCCAATCTGCTTTGCACTAGACAGTCCACCACATGACTAGAGTAGAGAATCCTTGTTATCCCAATCTGCTTTGCACTAGACAGTCCACCACATGACTAGAGTAGAGAATCCTTGTTGTCCCAATCTGCTTTGCACTAGACAGTCCACCACATGACTAGAGTAGAGAATCCTTGTTATCCCAATCTGCTTTGCACTAGACACTAGACAGTCCACCACATGACTAGAGTAGAGAATCCTTGTTGTCCCAATCTGCTTTGCACTAGACACTAGACAGTCCACCACATGACTAGAGTAGAGAATCCTTGTTGTCCCAATCTGCTTTGCACTAGACACTAGACAGTCCACCACATGACTAGAGTAGAGAATCCTTGTTATCCCAATCTGCTTTGCACTAGACACTAGACAGTCCACCACATGACTAGAGTAGAGAATCCTTGTTATCCCAATCTGCTTTGCACTAGACACTAGACACTAGACAGTCCACCACATGACTAGAGTAGAGAATCCTTGTTATCCCAATCTGCTTTGCACTAGACACTAGACAGTCCACCACATGACTAGAGTAGAGAATCCTTGTTATCCCAATCTGCTTTGCACTAGACAGTCCACCACATGACTAGAGTAGAGAATCCTTGTTGTCCCAATCTGCTTTGCACTAGGCACTAGACAGTCCACCACATGACTAGAGTAGAGAATCCTTGTTGTCCCAATCTGCTTTGCACTAGACAGTCCACCACATGACTAGAGTAGAGAATCCTTGTTATCCCAATCTGCTTTGCACTAGACAGTCCACCACATGACTAGAGTAGAGAATCCTTGTTGTCCCAATCTGCTTTGCACTAGACACTAGACAGTCCACCACATGACTAGAGTAGAGAATCCTTGTTGTCCCAATCTGCTTTGCACTAGACACTAGACAGTCCACCACATGACTAGAGTAGAGAATCCTTGTTGTCCCAATCTGCTTTGCACTAGACACTAGACAGTCCACCACATGACTAGAGTAGAGAATCCTTGTTGTCCCAATCTGCTTTGCACTAGACACTAGACAGTCCACCACATGACTAGAGTAGAGAAGTCCTTGTTGTCCCAATCTGCTTTGCACTAGACACTAGACAGTCCACCACATGACTAGAGTAGAGAATCCTTGTTATCCCAATCTGCTTTGCACTAGACACTAGACAGTCCACCACATGACTAGAGTAGAGAATCCTTGTTGTCCCAATCTGCTTTGCACTAGGCACTAGACAGTCCACCACATGACTAGAGTAGAGAATCCTTGTTATCCCAATCTGCTTTGCACTAGACACTAGACAGTCCACCACATGACTAGAGTAGAGAATCCTTGTTATCCCAATCTGCTTTGCACTAGACAGTCCACCACATGACTAGAGTAGAGAATCCTTGTTATCCCAATCTGCTTTGCACTAGACAGTCCACCACATGACTAGAGTAGAGAATCCTTGTTATCCCAATCTGCTTTGCACTAGACAGTCTACCACATGACTAGAGTAGAGAATCCTTGTTATCCCAATCTGCTTTGCACTAGACAGTCCACCACATGACTAGAGTAGAGAATCCTTGTTGTCCCAATCTGCTTTGCACTAGACAGTCCACCACATGACTAGAGTAGAGAATCCTTGTTGTCCCAATCTGCTTTGCACTAGACAGTCCACCACATGACTAGAGTAGAGAATCCTTGTTGTCCCAATCTGCTTTGCACTAGACAGTCCACCACATGACTAGAGTAGAGAATCCTTGTTGTCCCAATCTGCTTTGCACTAGACACTAGACAGTCCACCACATGACTAGAGTAGAGAATCCTTGTTGTCCCAATCTGCTTTGCACTAGGCACTAGGCAGTCCACCACATGACTAGAGTAGAGAATCCTTGTTATCCCAATCTGCTTTGCACTAGACACTAGACAGTCCACCACATGACTAGAGTAGAGAATCCTTGTTGTCCCAATCTGCTTTGCACTAGACACTAGACACTAGACAGTCCACCACATGACTAGAGTAGAGAATCCTTGTTGTCCCAATCTGCTTTGCACTAGACACTAGACAGTCCACCACATGACTAGAGTAGAGAATCCTTGTTGTCCCAATCTGCTTTGCACTAGACACTAGACAGTCCACCACATGACTAGAGTAGAGAATCCTTGTTGTCCCAATCTGCTTTGCACTAGACACTAGACAGTCCACCACATGACTAGAGTAGAGAATCCTTGTTGTCCCAATCTGCTTTGCACTAGACAGTCCACCACATGACTAGAGTAGAGAATCCTTGTTGTCCCAATCTGCTTTGCACTAGACAGTCCACCACATGACTAGAGTAGAGAATCCTTGTTATCCCAATCTGCTTTGCACTAGACAGTCCACCACATGACTAGAGTAGAGAATCCTTGTTGTCCCAATCTGCTTTGCACTAGACAGTCCACCACATGACTAGAGTAGAGAATCCTTGTTGTCCCAATCTGCTTTGCACTAGACAGTCCACCACATGACTAGAGTAGAGAATCCTTGTTGTCCCAATCTGCTTTGCACTAGACAGTCCACCACATGACTAGAGTAGAGAATCCTTGTTATCCCAATCTGCTTTGCACTAGACACTAGACAGTCCACCACATGACTAGAGTAGAGAATCCTTGTTGTCCCAATCTGCTTTGCACTAGACACTAGACAGTCCACCACATGACTAGAGTAGAGAATCCTTGTTGTCCCAATCTGCTTTGCACTAGACACTAGACAGTCCACCACATGACTAGAGTAGAGAATCCTTGTTGTCCCAATCTGCTTTGCACTAGACACTAGACAGTCCACCACATGACTAGAGTAGAGAGTCCTTGTTGTCCCAATCTGCTTTGCACTAGACACTAGACAGTCCACCACATGACTAGAGTAGAGAATCCTTGTTGTCCCAATCTGCTTTGCACTAGACAGTCCACATGACTAGAGTAGAGAATCCTTGTTGTCCCAATCTGCTTTGCACTAGGCACTAGACAGTCCACCACATGACTAGAGTAGAGAATCCTTGTTGTCCCAATCTGCTTTGCACTAGGCACTAGACAGTCCACCACATGACTAGAGTAGAGAATCCTTGTTGTCCCAATCTGCTTTGCACTAGACAGTCCACCACATGACTAGAGTAGAGAATCCTTGTTATCCCAATCTGCTTTGCACTAGACAGTCCACCACATGACTAGAGTAGAGAATCCTTGTTGTCCCAATCTGCTTTGCACTAGGCACTAGACAGTCCACCACATGACTAGAGTAGAGAATCCTTGTTGTCCCAATCTGCTTTGCACTAGACACTCCACCACATGACTAGAGTAGAGAATCCTTGTTATCCCAATCTGCTTTGCACTAGACACTCCACCACATGACTAGAGTAGAGAATCCTTGTTGTCCCAATCTGCTTTGCACTAGACACTCCACCACATGACTAGAGTAGAGAATCCTTGTTGTCCCAATCTGCTTTGCACTAGACAGTCCACCACATGACTAGAGTAGAGAATCCTTGTTGTCCCAATCTGCTTTGCACTAGGCAGTCCACCACATGACTAGAGTAGAGAATCCTTGTTGTCCCAATCTGCTTTGCACTAGACACTAGACAGTCCACCACATGACTAGAGTAGAGAATCCTTGTTATCCCAATCTGCTTTGCACTAGACAGTCCACCACATGACTAGAGTAGAGAATCCTTGTTGTCCCAATCTGCTTTGCACTAGACAGTCCACCACATGACTAGAGTAGAGAATCCTTGTTGTCCCAATCTGCTTTGCACTAGACAGTCCACATGACTAGAGTAGAGAATCCTTGTTATCCCAATCTGCTTTGCACTAGACACTAGACAGTCCACCACATGACTAGAGTAGAGAATCCTTGTTATCCCAATCTGCTTTGCACTAGACAGTCCACCACATGACTAGAGTAGAGAATCCTTGTTATCCCAATCTGCTTTGCACTAGACAGTCCACCACATGACTAGAGTAGAGAATCCTTGTTATCCCAATCTGCTTTGCACTAGGCACTAGACAGTCCACCACATGACTAGAGTAGAGAATCCTTGTTATCCCAATCTGCTTTGCACTAGACAGTCCACCACATGACTAGAGTAGAGAATCCTTGTTATCCCAATCTGCTTTGCACTAGACAGTCCACCACATGACTAGAGTAGAGAATCCTTGTTATCCCAATCTGCTTTGCACTAGACAGTCCACCACATGACTAGAGTAGAGAATCCTTGTTATCCCAATCTGCTTTGCACTAGACACTAGACAGTCCACCACATGACTAGAGTAGAGAATCCTTGTTATCCCAATCTGCTTTGCACTAGACAGTCCACCACATGACTAGAGTAGAGAATCCTTGTTATCCCAATCTGCTTTGCACTAGACAGTCCACCACATGACTAGAGTAGAGAATCCTTGTTATCCCAATCTGCTTTGCACTAGACAGTCCACCACATGACTAGAGTAGAGAATCCTTGTTATCCCAATCTGCTTTGCACTAGGCACTAGACAGTCCACCACATGACTAGAGTAGAGAATCCTTGTTATCCCAATCTGCTTTGCACTAGACAGTCCACCACATGACTAGAGAACGCAGTAGGCCGTCCGCTCTGAAATGGTGAGTAGGTTGTTTTCATTCATGGAAAACGTAGGAATTCTCCTTTTCACTGATTCCTCCCTCTTTCCCCTTGCAGGAAGCGAGTACCAGACCATCACCCCTGTTAATACCACCAGGAGGAAGAGGATGAAGAGGAGAGAGGGGTAACAGGAGTTGCTGGTAGGGGAAGGGGAACAGAAAAGCCTGTATTTATGATACTCCTGTCTGAGGCTGTGTACCATACGTCACTTTGAAATAAAAGTCCTGATGTGTTCTGGACCGTTGTCCCACAAATCAAAGCTTCAGTCTCTTTTGGTTAGTCTAAATGCTCCTTTAGACTGTGGGGTTGTAACACCGTGTTACCGACCACTGCAGAGGCTAGACTGTCAGTGCTGTGTTATGAACCACTGTAGAGGCTAGACTGTCAACGCACTTGATATCTCATGCAGATGGCTGTATGGACATGTTTGTTTACTGAAATAATAATAAATAAAAACTCACTCTGAATCCATGTCTGGAATGTTTTCTGCCTTGAGAACCTTTTAGTTTGAAATGTGTATTCAGAAGACTGTACTTTAACATTCATATGAAGGCTATAGATGTACTATAACATATTGATGTAGTACTATAACATATTGATGTACTACTATAACATATTGATGTACTATTATAACATATTGATGTACTACTATAACATATTGATGTACTACTATAACATATTGATGTACTACTATAACATATTGATGTACTACTATAACATATTGATGTACTACTATAACATATTGATGTACTATTATAACATTGATGTACTATAACATATTGATGTACTACTATAACATATTGATGTACTACTATAACATATTGATGTACTACTATAACATATTGATGTACTACTATAACATATGAAGAATATTGATATACTATAACATATTAATTGTATTGATGTACTGTAACATATTAAGGATATAGATTTATTTTTTATTTAACAAGGTAAGTCAGTTAAGAACTGTTATTTACAATTGCGGCCAAACCTGGACGACGCTGGCCCTATGGGACTCCCAATCACGGCCAGATGTGATACAGCCTGGATACGAACCAGAGACTGTAGTGACACCTGTTGCACTGAGATGCACTTGGACCGCTGTGCCACCCGGAAGCCCAAATGTACTATAACAAATTAAGGATATAGATGTACTATATATAACGTTAAGAATATGACTCTATTTTTAACATAACACAATAACAAGAAAACTCATGCTTTTGACTTTGACATCTAAATCCCATCTGTGCACATTGTACTACCCAAGCTGCTTTTGTGTTATCACCTGATTGACTGTTATCTCTAGTAAACACGGGTATTTACCTAACGTGAACACCATTAGCAGGCCTCGGTCACCTCAACCTCAGAGTCTGGTAAAAGTATCCGGATAGATGTTTAGACTAATATGGGGGGTGTTCTATGTATATTGGGAATCCAGCAATCTCAAATATCCAGAATCAAGGAAGTGCAATATCCACTTGAAAGCGTTCAAGAAGGCATCAATCAAACGTTATATAGATCCTCATAGTTTTACTGTCATTTCCCCTGAAGAGATATGCTGTGTTAGGGCTGGTTTTACTGGCATCAGAAGTCCATTGGAGAATATCAATTGCATTTTTCTGACTTGTCACCTCCTCCAAACCCATTGAATGAGAATTCAGAGGAGGCATGAAGAGAGGGCGTGAGGACTCAAGGAAATGAGATCCACCCATTTTCACCTCCTACCTTTCCTCTTCAGTGCTGAATGACAGCCAGTCTGTTGTATCTACAGCCTGTGTTCAGTGAGCGTCTGGTCTGCAGCAGCCACTGACCGACACTACCAGTCAGTCTGTTGTATCTACAGCCTGTGTTCAGTGAGCGTCTGGTCTGCAGCTGCCACTGACAGACACTACCAGTCAGGATGAGGTGGGCTGTGTGGACCCTGATCTGCTGTTCCTGGACTGCACATGGGCTGATCAGGTAAGAACTGACAGATCGTTCACATTTGGCCTTTGTTTGAAAAACTTTCAAGATACTTGAAAATGTTTTTTCCCTACTTGAATATTTTTGGTAATGCGTGAGAATCAGGGTCGGATTACAGAACGGGCACGTTCCCAGGGGCCCCCAACCCCCAAAAAATATATAATCCGTCCCGACCCTGATTAGAATCATTATAAGAAGTAAGTGAGGAATGAAGGAGGCTTTCAATAGGCGACGCATTACCTTCAGCAGCTTAAAGTCTGACTTGCTGGTGGATGAAAAAGTTACTTTCTGGTCCTTATTGAAGCATCTACAAGTGTACTGTATCTAAACTACCTCTGTATGGCCACCAACCTGAGTGTGTTCGGCCCAGGATCCCCCTGCGTCGGATGCTCTCTGTGCGTACTCAGCTGAGAGCCTCTAATCGTCTGGAGGACTTCATGAGGGACCACCAGCCTGATATGTTCAACCGGAGGTACGCCCAGTGTTACCCCCCTGGCATCCCCTCTCTCAGGCTGGGTAAGAGCAGCGAGAGGCTCTACAACTTCATGGATGTAAGTGGGACTGAATGGAAGTGAATAACTGTATTGAACTGTAATAACTGCTGGTTCCCTACCAAGGGCTGTGGTATCTGGTGTATTATATGGAGAGAAGAAGAAAACAGTCATCAGTTCAGTATATTGAAAAACATCAAAACACCTGTTGTACTTTTATATAGTCACTGTGTTGAGGTCAGACCTGTACATTTCTGAAGAGTTGATCAACACACTGTATAGATTTCAGAATACATGAATGGACACATGTCATTGTATTCCCTGTGTGTGATTGTCCAGGCCCAGTACTATGGACTGATCAGCCTGGGTACCCCGGACCAGAACTTCACCGTAGTGTTTGATACAGGATCGTCTGACCTGTGGGTCCCATCCTCTTACTGCGTCTCAGAGGCCTGTGGTGAGACTTCAGAACACAGCTAGGGATTAACAGAACCGACACCTAGGGGACAAAATAACAATTTTACAACAATCATGTTTATCCGAATGGTACCAAAGAGCAAGATGTATTATGGTCATGTGACATGTACTTACGGGTAAACGGACATTTATATTTCTGTGCTTAATCCAATCTGTTTTTCTCCGTACTATCTTTTTAGAATCTGTTCCAAACAGACTAATGTATTCCTGTTTATCTAGAGTCAGTGTTTATCTGCTGACTGTGTGACACAGACGAGAGCAGACTAGCCTCTATAGGTCACTGTGTTCCTCCCTCTCTCCCTCCTTCCCACTCCCTCCCTCCCTCTGTCTCTCTCTCTCTCTCCCTCCCTCCCTCCTACTCCCTTCCTCCCTCTGTCTCTCTCTCTGTCTCCCTCCCTCCCTCCTACTCCCTTCCTCCCTCTTTCTCTCCCTCCCTCCCTCCTACTCCCGTCCTCCCTCTATCACTCCCTTCCTCCCTCTATCCCTCTGTCTCTCCCTCTCTCTCCCTCCCTCTCTCCCTCTCTCTCTCCCTCCCCCTCCCTTCCTCCCTCTGTCTCTCCCTCTCTCTCCCTCCCTCCTTCCCTCCTACGCCCTTCCTCCCTCTATCCCTCCCTCCCTCCCTCCCACTCCCTTCCTCCCTCTATCCCTCCGTCTCTTCCTCTCTCTCCCTCCCTCTCCCTCTCCCTCTCTCTCTCTCCAGGCATGCACCGCAAGTTCAAGGCCTTTGAGTCCAGTACGTTCAACCACGACGGCAGGATGTTTGGCATCCACTATGGCAAGGGACACATGCTGGGCATCATGGGCAGGGAAGTCCTCAAGGTAACACAATATTCCTAACCTCTATCCCTGTACTGCCCACGTTCCCAAATGAATTGGAGTGTAGTTTCTGTCAGCTCAGCTTCTAGTGGGGATGGTCTAATATGTTATATTAAACACATATGATTTCATTAGATGGTGTATATCATTGTCCCCCACAATGAAATCGGGGAGATGACTGTGGATCTGTCTCCCATCATACATTAGTCTCATATGCGATGTCTTTGATAGCACTGGCACTATTTTAACTAAACTTGGGTGAATGATGGGTCTTGTCATAGAGGGGGGTGGGCTGCATCATTTGGGTGAATGATGGGTCTTGCCATAGAGGGGGGTGGGCTGCATCATTTGGGTGAATGATGGGTCTTGCCATAGAGGGGGGGGGGGGGGGGGGCTGCATCATTTGGGTGAATGATGGGTCTTGCCATAGAGGGGGGGGGGGCTGCATCATTTGTGGGGGACGACATTGTTTACTGTTGCTTTGTGTTTGTTTAAAGGTGTAAATGTTTTGAAAGGTTTGAGTCGTTTACTAGTATTACAGCAACACATGTACAATGCAACGTTAACAAGTGAACCAGGTGTGGGATGACATGTAAGATTCCTGAAAGGCCTTTGCATATACACAGTAATTCATACACCTGACACGTCCCTGTGGTTGTCCAGATAGGCAAGATGACGGTGCAGAACCAGGAGTTTGGAGAGTCGGTGTACGAGCCAGGTTTTGTCTTCGTCATGGCTAAGTTTGACGGGGTGCTGGGTTTGGGGTACCCCTCCCTGGCTGAGGAACTGGGGACACCCGTTTTCGACAGCATCATGAACCAGAAGTCTGTGGACCAACCCATCTTCTCCTTCTACCTCAGCAAGTAGGTACAGAACACATATACACTACCCAGGACCACAGAGTATATATGTCTGTCTACCCATCATGATGTTGTTATTGATGATGATGAGGATGATGATGATGGTGGTAAATACACTACCCAGGACCACAGAGTATATCTGTCTGTCTACCCATCATGATGTTGTTATTGATGATGATGGTAAAGGACACTACCCAGGGCCACAGAGTATATCTGTCTGTCTACCCATCATGATGATGTTATTGATGATGAGGATGATGATGGTAAATACACTACCCAGGACCACAGAGTATATCTGTCTGTCTACCCATCATGATGATGTTATTGATGATGATGGTAAAGGACACTACCCAGGCACACAGACCTACATGTTACTGTAGGCTAAAACTTGATAATGGTCGGGGAGAGTGGGGTAAGTTGATAATGGTCGGGGAGAGTGGGGTAAGTTGAGGTGAGAGTGGGGCAAGTTGAGGTGAGAGTGGGGTAAATTGAGGTGAGAGTGAGGTAAGTTGAGATGAGAGTGGGGTAAGTTGAGATGAGTGGGGTGAGATGAGAGTGGGGTAAATTGAGGTGAGAGTGGGGTAAGTTGAGGTGAGAGAGTGGGGTAAATTGAGGTGAGAGAGTGGGGTAAGTTGAGATGAGAGTGGGGTAAATTGAGATGAGAGTGGGGTAAATTGAGGTGAGAGTGGGGTAAGTTGAGGTGAGAGTGGGGTAAGTTGAGATGAGAGTGGGGTAAGTTGAGATGAGAGTGGGGTAAGTTGAGATGAGAGTGGGGTAAGTTGAGAGTGGGGTAAGTTGAGAGTGGGGTAAGTTGAGGTGAGAGTGGGGTAAGTTGAGGTGAGAGTGGGGTAAATTGAGAAAAGAGTGGGGTAAATTGAGGTGAGAGTGGGGTAAATTGAGAAAAGAGTGGGGTAAGTTGAGATGAGAGTGGGGTAAATTGAGAAAAGAGTGGGGTAAGTTGAGATGAGAGTGGGGTAAATTGAGAAAAGAGTGGGGTAAATTGAGAAAAGAGTGGGGTAAATTGAGATGAGAGTGGGGTAAATTGAGAAAAGAGTGGGGTAAATTGAGAAAAGAGTGGGGTAAGTGAGCCATTTAAACAGTCACTCTAATCCAGTCATTAAACAGACACTCTAATCCAGTCATTAAACAGACACTCTAATCCAGAGTGAGTTACAGGAGCAATTACGGGGGGCCAATTAATTCCCACGGGGGGCCAGTACAAAAAAAAAAAAGTA
This sequence comes from Salvelinus namaycush, assembly GCF_016432855.1. Lineage (NCBI taxonomy): Eukaryota > Metazoa > Chordata > Actinopteri > Salmoniformes > Salmonidae > Salvelinus > Salvelinus namaycush. The sequence goes on along the minus strand of NC_052344.1, from coordinate 23,180,497 downwards.
TGAATGTATGTACTTGTAAGTCGCTCTGGATAAGAGCGTCTGCTAAATGACTTAAATGTAAATGTAATTAGGGTTAAGGGCCTTGCTCAAAGGCACATCAACACATGTTTCACCTAGTCGACTCAGGGATTCAAGCCAACACGCTTAACCACTAGGCTACCTGTCGCGGGACAGGGTGGGGCGGCAGGTAGCCTAGTGGTTAGAGCGTTGGATCGAATCCCCGAGCAGACAAGGTAAAAATCTGTCGTTCTGCCCCTGAACAAGGCAGTTAATCCACTGTTCCTAGGCCGTCATTGAAAATAAGAATTAGTTCTTAACTGACTTGCCTAGTTAAATAAAGGAAAAAATAAATAAATAAATAAAGCCGAATTTCTCTATTGAATTAAATATTTTAAATAATGTCTTACTTTATTTGCCAAACACAATTCAAGACAATCACTTTTTTTGTGTCTTTTAATAATTTTAAGCATCTTTTAACACAGGCTTAACACCGAACAAACACTTTGTAATTTTAACACAGGCCAGGCTCTGTTGTTACCTCATAAACCGGTTATAATGCCTTGTATTACGCCTGCTCAACTTGCCATTGGCTCAACTTACCCCATGGCCATTGGCTCAACTTACCCCATGGCCATTGGCTCAACTTACCCCATGGGTATTGGCTCAATTTACCCCATGGCCATTGGCTCAACTTACCCCATGCCCATTGGCTCAACTTACCCCATGGGTATTGGCTCAACTTACCCCATGCCCATTGGCTCAACTTACCCCATGGCCATTGGCTCAACTTACCCCATGGGTATTGGCTCAACTTACCCCATGGGTATTGGCTCAACTTACCTCATGGCCATTGGCTCAACTTACCCCATGCCCATTGGCTCAACTTACCCCATGGCCATTGGCTCAACTTACCCCATGGGTATTGGCTCAACTTACCCCATGGGTATTGGCTCAACTTACCCCATGGCCATTGGCTCAACTTACCCCATGGGTATTGGCTCAACTTACCCCATGGCCATTGGCTCAACTTACCCCATGGGTATTGGCTCAACTTACCCCATGGGTATTGGCTCAACTTACCCCATGGGTATTGGCTCAACTTACCCCATGCCCATTGGCTCAACTTACCCCATGGGTATTGGCTCAACTTACCCCATGGGTATTGGCTCAACTTACCCCATGGCCATTGGCTCAACTTACCCCATGCCCATTGGCTCAACTTACCCCATGGCCATTGGCTCAACTTACCCCATGGCCATTGGCTCAACTTACCCCATGGGTATTGGCTCAACTTACCCCATGGGTATTGGCTCAACTTACCCCATGCCCATTGGCTCAACTTACCCCATGGCCATTGGCTCAACTTACCCCATGGGTATTGGCTCAACTTACCCCATGGCCATTGGCTCAACTTACCCCATGGGTATTGGCTCAACTTACCCCATGGCCATTGGCTCAACTTACCCCATGGGTATTGGCTCAACTTACCCCATGGGTATTGGCTCAACTTACCCCATGCCCATTGGCTCAATTTACCTCAAGGCAAACCTTTTGACTATATTAGCCCACACAGCTACAAGGATGCACTTTCATGCCAGGTTTAGGACCTCATATTGCAGCTTTTGGAGACCTCAACTAATGTATAGAACAATCGTAAAATGATCTACTTTGGTTTGGAAACAAGCACCATGAAACCTCTACTACAATAACTTTGTGAGAACAGTTTTTTGGACCTAACTTGCCACTTTTTCATTGTGGCATCTTCCTTCACAGACTCTGTGAAATTTAGGCCTCCTTTGTAAATATTTGGTCAAATTATACATTTTGTCTATGGTTTCCTAGAAACAAGTGTGTCTCAACGTACCTCTTTGTCTCGACTTATCCCACTCTCCCCTACTGACCTAGAGGAGCAGAATTGATCCATTTACCCATCGTAATTTGATTGCTTCTGCCTCCAGGAGTAAGATGCCAAGAGACCCAGGGGGAGAGTTGCTGCTAGGAGGGATGGACGAGGCGCTCTACAGTGGACCCATCAACTGGAACCCTGTTACCCTGAAGAGCTACTGGCAGATCAAGATGTCCAGGTCAGAACTACGATAACTCAGATCATGTTGTCCCTCTGTCAAACTGGGTCAGAACCAGGATAACTCATATCAGGTTGTCCTTTGGTCAAACTGGGTCAGAACCAGTATAACTCATATCATGTTGTCCCTCTGTCAAACTGGGTCAGAACCAGGATAACTCATATCATGTTGTCCCTCTGTCAAACTGGGTCAGAACTAGGATAACTCATATCATGTTGTCCCTCTGTCAAACTGGGTCAGAACCAGGATAACTCATATCATGTTGTCCCTCTGTCAAACTGGGTCAGAACTAGGATAACTCATATCATGTTGTCCCTCTGTCAAACTGGGTCAGAACTAGGATAACTCATATCATGTTGTCCCTCTGTCAAACTGGGTCAGAACTAGGATAACTCATATCATATTGTCCCTCTGTCAAACTGGGTCAGAACCAGGATAACTCATATCATGTTGTCCCTCGGTCAAACTGGGTCAGAACCAGGATAACTCATATCATGTTGTCCCTCGGTCAAACTGGGTCAGAACCAGGATAACTCATATCATGTTGTCCCTCGGTCAAACTGGGTCAGAACTAGGATAACTCATATCATGTTGTCCCTCTGTCAAACTGGGTCAGAATCAGGATAACTCATATCATGTTGTCCCTCTGTCAAACCGGGGGACATATCCACAGTTAGTAGTAGGGCTGCCTACAAGAGTGAGGCAGCTGTTTGATAATTTCATATGACTGAGAAAAAGGAGAATATTTTGCTGTCCGGTCATCTAGTGGGGAAATGGTGGAATTGTCCCTGATTTCAATTGTGATGCTGTGGGGAAAACTAAGGGGGACGTCGGTGACGTACAAACCAATATTACATTTCAGAATTGGTTAAAAGAAGATTAGGGTCAGGGTTTGGTTAAGGTTAAGGTTAGGGCAGGTTTTAGGTTTTGGCTAGTCAGGAAGTCAATGGGATGCTGGTCAGAAAAGTCCCTTTAGTCCCATCTTGTTGCTGTATCACAGTAAACCAAAATGGCAGCCAAATAATAGATTGAATTCTTCAAAAAGGTCATCTCCCGATAGTTGTGAACACATGTTTTGCTCCACCTCTTCCACTGCAGTATCCAGGTCCAGGGAGCCTTGACTTTCTGTCCCCATGGCTGTCAGGCCATCATTGATACAGGCACGTCTCTCATCATCGGCCCCACCCGTGACATCCTCGCTCTACAACAGCTGATAGGAGCTACCCCCACCTCCATTGGAGAGGTAAGACCACGTTATATACTAACAACTCCTTTTATTTTACTAGGCAAGTCAGTCGAGAACAAATTCTTATTTTACAATGATGGCATACCCTGGCCAAACCCTCTGGCCAAACCCAGACGGGACTGTAGTGGAGAGAAAAAGCAGCGTGTGTGGGAAAACATGGGAAAACATGATAACAAAATCTATGCAGGAACAAACAGCTTGAAATGCAGACTGACTTCCACGCTGACTGGCAGCGTGGAAGTGGCAGGGCTGAGTATTTGTAGGGTTCTTGATTATGGAACAGGTTGCAGCTGGTGGGAATCTGCTCTGCTTCCAGCACACCTGTCTCCACTCACACAATCAAATACACACAGAGAGAGAGGGAGAGAGCACTGGGGAGTGGTGGCAGGTTTAGGGAGGTCCAGGATGAGAAGTAGGCGTGGCAGGAGCCACGTAACAACTACTATTACTACTGCTAATACTACTGCTACTACTACTACTACTACTACTACTATTGCTACTACTACTACTACTATTGCTACTACTACTACTACTACTACTATTGCTACTACTACTACTACTATTGCTACTACTACTACCATACTACTACTACTACTACTACTACTATTACTGCTACTACTACTACTATTACTGCTACTACTACTAATACTACTATTACTACTACTACTACTACTGCTGCTGCTACTACTACTACTACCTCTACTACTGCTGCTACTGCTACTGCTACTACTACTACTATTACAGCTACTACTACTACTATTACAGCTACTGCTACTACTACTGCTGCTGCTACTACTACTGCTGCTGCTACTACTACTGCTGCTGCTGCTGCTACTACTACTACTACTACTACTACTACTACTACTACTACTACTACTTCTGCTACTAATACTACTACTACTACTAGTACTACTACTACTATTGCTGCTGCTACTACTACTACTACCACTACTTCTGCTACTACTACTACTACTACTACTACTACTACTACTGCTACTACTACCACTACCACTACTACGACTACTACTACTATTACAGCTACTACTACTATTACAGCTACTACTACTAATACTACTACTGCTACTACTATTATTGCTACTACTACTACTACTACTACTGCTGCTACGACTATTGATGATACTACTACTACTGCTACTACTACTACTAGTACTACTGCTGCTGCTACTACTACTACTATTACTACTACTGCTCCTGCTTCTACTACTACTACTGCTGCTGCCTCTACTACTACTACTACTATTACTACTACTGCTGCTACTACTACTACTACCACTACTACTGCTACTGCTACTACTACTACTACTACCACTACTACTACTACTGCTGCTGCTACTACTACTACTACTACTACTTCTGCTACTACTACTACTACTACTACTGCTACTACTGCTACTACTACTACTAATCCTGCTACTACTGCTGCTGCTACTACTACTACTAATCCTGCTACTACTGCTGCTACTACTACTACTGCTTCTGCTACATCTACTACTACTACTACTACTTCTACTACTGCTACTACTACTTCTGCTGCTACTACTGCTACTACTACTACTACTACTACTGCTACAATTGCTACTACTACTACTGCTACTACTACTACTGCTGCTACTACTTATACTACTACTACTACTACTTCTACTACTACTGCTGCTACTACTGCTACTACTACTACTTCTACAACTACTACTACTACTACTACTACTACTACTACTACTACTACTGCTGCTACTACTACTTCTACAACTACTACTACTACTTCTAGTACTACTACTACTTCTACTACTGCTGCTACAGCTACTACTACTACTACTTCTACATTTACATTTACATTTAAGTCATTTAGCATTTAAGTCAATTTGTAAGTCGCTCTTATCCAGAGCGACTTACAAATTGGTGCATTCACCTTATGATATCCAGTGGAACAGCCACTTTACAATAGTGCATCTAACTCTTTTAAGGGTGGGGGGGGGGGGGGGGGGGGGTTAGAAGGATTACTTTATCCTATCCTAGGTATTCCTTAAAGAGGTGGGGTTTCAGGTGTCTCCGGAAGGTGGTGATTGACTTCGCTGACCTGGCGTCGTGAGGGAGTTTGTTCCACCATTGGGGTGCCAGAGCAGCGAACAGTTTTGACTGGGCTGAGCGGGAACTGTACTTCTTCAGAGGTAGGGAGGCGAGCAGGCCAGAGGTGGATGAACGCAGTGCCCTTGTTTGGGTGTAGGGCCTGATCAGAGCCTGAAGGTACGGAGGTGCCGTTCCCCTCACAGCTCCGTAGGCAAGCACCATGGTCTTGTAGCGGATGCGAGCTTCAACTGGAAGCCAGTGGAGAGAGCGGAGGAGCGGGGTGACGTGAGAGAACTTGGGAAGGTTGAACACCAGACGGGCTGCGGCGTTCTGGATGAGTTGTAGGGGTTTAATGGCACAGGCAGGGAGCCCAGCCAACAGCGAGTTGCAGTAATCCAGACGGGAGATGACAAGTGCCTGGATTAGGACCTGCGCCGCTTCCTGTGTGAGGCAGGGTCGTACTCTGCGAATGTTGTAGAGCATGAACCTACAGGAACGGGCCACCGCCTTGATGTTAGTTGAGAACGACAGGGTGTTGTCCAGGATCACGCCAAGGTTCTTAGCGCTCTGGGAGGAGGACACAATGGAGTTGTCAACCGTGATGGCGAGATCATGGAACGGGCAGTCCTTCCCCGGGAGGAAGAGCAGCTCCGTCTTGCCGAGGTTCAGCTTGAGGTGGTGATCCGTCATCCACACTGATATGTCTGCCAGACATGCAGAGATGCGATTCGCCACCTGGTTATCAGAAGGGGGAAAGGAGAAGATTAATTGTGTGTCGTCTGCATAGCAATGATAGGAGAGACCATGTGAGGTTATGACAGAGCCAAGTGACTTGGTGTATAGCGAGAATAGGAGAGGGCCTAGAACAGAGCCCTGGGGGACACCAGTGGTGAGAGCACGTGGTGAGGAGACAGATTCTCGCCACGCCACCTGGTAGGAGCGACCTGTCAGGTAAGACGCAATCCAAGCGTGGGCCGCGCCGGAGATGCCCAACTCGGAGAGGGTGGAGAGGAGGATCTGATGGTTCACAGTATAAAAGGCAGCCGATAGGTCTAGAAGGATGAGAGCAGAGGAGAGAGAGTTAGCTTTAGCAGTGCGGAGCGCCTCCGTGACACAGAGAAGAGCAGTCTCAGTTGAATGACTAGTCTTGAAACCTGACTGATTTGGATCAAGAAGGTCATTCTGAGAGAGATAGCAGGAGAGCTGGCCAAGGACGGCACGTTCAAGAGTTTTGGAGAGAAAAGAAAGAAGGGATACTGGTCTGTAGTTGTTGACATCGGAAGGATCGAGTGTAGGTTTTTTCAGAAGGGGTGCAACTCTCGCTCTCTTGAAGACGGAAGGGACGTAGCCAGCGGTCAAGGATGAGTTGATGAGCGAGGTGAGGTAAGGGAGAAGGTCTCCAGAAATGGTCTGGAGAAGAGAGGAGGGGATAGGGTCAAGCGGGCAGGTTGTTGGGCGGCCGGCCGTCACAAGACGCGAGATTTCATCTGGGGAGAGAGGGGAGAAAGAGGTCAAAGCACAGGGTAGGGCAGTGTGAGCAGAACCAGCGGTGTCGTTTGACTTAGCAAACGAGGATCGGATGTCGTCAACCTTCTTTTCAAAATGGTTGACGAAGTCATCCGCAGAGAGGGAGGAGGGGGGGGGGGAGGAGGATTCAGGAGGGAGGAGAAGGTGGCAAAGAGCTTCCTAGGGTTAGAGGCAGATGCTTGGAATTTAGAGTGGTAGAAAGTGGCTTTAGCAGCAGAGACAGAAGAGGAAAATGTAGAGAGGAGGGAGTGAAAGGATGCCAGGTCCGCAGGGAGGCGAGTTCTCCTCCATTTCCGCTCGGCTGCCCGGAGCCCTGTTCTGTGAGCTCGCAATGAGTCGTCGAGCCACGGAGCAGGAGGGGAGGACCGAGCCGGCCTGGAGGATAGGGGACATAGAGAGTCAAAGGATGCAGAAAGGGAGGAGAGGAGGGTTGAGGAGGCAGAATCAGGAGATAGGTTGGAGAAGGTTTGAGCAGAGGGAAGAGATGATAGGATGGAAGAGGAGAGAGTAGCGGGGGAGAGAGAGCGAAGGTTGGGACGGCGCGATACCATCCGAGTAGGGGCAGTGTGGGAAGTGTTGGATGAGAGCGAGAGGGAAAAGGATACAAGGTAGTGGTCGGAGACTTGGAGGGGAGTTGCAATGAGATTAGTGGAAGAACAGCATCTAGTAAAGATGAGGTCAAGCGTATTGCCTGCCTTGTGAGTAGGGGGGGAAGGTGAGAGGGTGAGGTCAAAAGAGGAGAGGAGTGGAAAGAGGGAGGCAGAGAGGAATGAGTCAAAGGTAGACGTGGGGAGGTTAAAGTCACCCAGAACTGTGAGAGGTGAGCCATCCTCAGGGAAGGAACTTATCAAGGCGTCAAGCTCATTGATGAACTCTCCAAGGGAACCTGGAGGGCGATAAATGATAAGGATGTTAAGCTTGAAAGGGCTGGTAACTGTGACAGCATGGAATTCAAAGGAGGCGATAGACAGATGGGTCAGGGGAGAAAGAGAGAATGTCCACTTGGGAGAGATGAGGATCCCAGTGCCACCACCCCGCTGACCAGAAGCTCTCGGGGTGTGCGAGAACACGTGGGCAGACGAGGAGAGAGCAGTAGGAGTAGCAGTGTTATCTGTGGTAATCCATGTTTCCGTCAGTGCCAAGAAGTCGAGGGACTGGAGGGAAGCATAGGCTGGGATGAACTCTGCCTTGTTGGCCGCAGATCGGCAGTTCCAGAGGCTGCCGGAGACCTGGAACTCCACGTGGGTCGTGCGCGCTGGGACCACCAGGTTAGGGTGGCAGCGGCCACGCGGTGTGAAGCGTTTGTATGGTCTGTGCAGAGAGGAGAGAACAGGGATAGACAGACACATAGTTGACAGGCTACAGAAGAGGCTACGCTAATGCAAAGGAGATTGGAATGACAAGTGGACTACACGTCTCGAATGTTCAGAAAGTTAAGCTTACGTTGCAAAAATCTTATTGACTAAAATGATTAAAATGATGCAGTACTGCTGGCTGGTGAAGTAGGCTAGCTAGCAGTGGCTGCGTTGTTGACTTTGTTTGAAAGTGTTGCTGGCTAGGTAGCCTCGATAACTGGCTAGGTAACCTCGATAACTGGCTAGATAATTACTCTAAGCTACACAATTATCTTAGATACAAGGACAGCAAAGACAACTATGTAGCTAGCTAACACTACACTAATCAAATCGTTCCGTTGTACTGTTTCGGTAGAAGTTGGCTAGCTGGCTAGCTAGCAGTGTTGACAACGTTAGGACGGCGAAAATAGCTGGCTAGCTGACTTTGTTTGAAAGTGGAGCTGGCTAGGTAACCTCGATAACTGGCTAGATAATTACTCTAAACTACACAATTATCTTAGATACAAAGACAGCAAAGACAACTATGTAGCTAGCTAACACTACACTAATCAAATCGTTCCGTTGTACTGTTTCGGTAGAAGTTGGCTAGCTGGCTAGCTAGCAGTGTTGACAACGTTAGGACGGCGAAAATAGCTGGCTAGCTGACTTTGTTTGAAAGTGGAGCTGGCTAGGTAACTTCGATAACTGGCTAGATAATTACTCTAAACTACACAATTATCTTAGATGCAAAGACAACTATGTAGCTAGCTAACACTACACTAATCAAATCGTTCCGTTGTAATGATTCGGTAGAAGTTGGCTAGCTGGCTAGCTAGCAGTGTTGACAACGTTAGAAGATTCGATAATTCGATAATAATCTAAACTACACAATTATCTTTGATACAAAGACGGCTATGTAGCTAGCTAAGAAAAAAAGTGCTAAGATCAAACAAATCAAACCGTTGTACTGTAATGAAATGAAATGAAATGTAATACTACCTGTGGAGCGAAGCGAAATGCGACTACTCGCTCCAACCCGGAAGTGTAGAAATTCCGGTTCTACAACTACTACTACTACTTCTACAACTACTACTACTTCTACTACTACTGCTGCTACTACTGCTACTACTACTACTTCTAGTACTACTACTACTTCTACTACTACTTCTACTACTACTGCTACTACTACTACTTCTACAACTACTACTACTGCTTCTAGTACTACTACTACTTCTACTACTACTTCTACTACTACTGCTGCTACTACTACTACTTCTACAACTACTACTACTACTTCTAGTACTACTACTACTTCTACTACTACTGCTGCTACTACTACTACTACTACTACTTCTACAACTACTACTACTACTACTTCTAGTACTACTACTACTTCTACTAATACTGCTGCTACTACTGCTACTACTACTACTTCTACAACTACTACTACTACTTCTAGTACTACTACTACTTCTATTACTACTGCTGCTACTACTACTACTGATAGGGGCTACCCCCACCTCCATTGGAGAAGTGTGCCCATTCCATGCCGGTCTCTGTAGAGTTACAGGGGCTGCACGAGGCTCAATTCCATTTAAATTCCGGTTGATTCAGGAAGTACACTGAAATTCCAATTCTCTTCAATGCTTTTCAATGAGGAAAATGTGTTGCAGTACCTGATTGACTGCGCCCGGCTCTCCAGCCTGCCCCAGGTGACCATCATGCTCAACGGGGTGGATTACGTGCTCACTGCTGAGTCCTACGTCAGAAGGGTGGGTACTGGTCCAACATACAGTGAATGAACATGACAAGTGAGATATTTCCAGATTTCGGCATACATACTATTACAGTATATACTTTAACTTGTGTGTGATAATCATTTTAGTATAAATGATAGAAATACATTTTTTGTGTCCTACGGTAGACCTGTGTCAAAAAACATACGGATTTTTTTTTTTTGTTGTTATTATTATTATTATTTTTTTTTAAATTTTATCCCATTTTCTCCCCAATTTTCGTGGTATCCAATCGCTAGTAATTACTATCTTGTCTCATCGCTACAACTCCCGTACGGGCTCGGGAGAGACGAAGGTCGAAAGCCATGCGTCCTCCGAAGCACAACCCAACACACCGTGTACCTGGCCCCCTTGGTTAGCGCGCACTGCGCCCGGCCCGCCACAGGAGTCGCTGGAGCGCGATGAGACAAGGATATCCCTACCGGCCAAACCCTCCCTAACCCGGACGACGCTATGCCAATTGTGCACCGCCCCACGGACCTCCCGGTCGCGGCCGGCTGCGACAGAGCCTGGGCGCGAACCCAGAGACTCTGGTGGCGCAGTTAGCACTGCGATGCAGTGCCCTAGACCACTGCGCCACCCGGGAGGCCCAAAAAACATACGGAATTTGATGAGTGGTTGTTATGATTGTTGTCATATTTCTAACACACTCCCTCTCTCCCTCCTTTACCTTCCTTCTCTCTCCTCTCTCCTTCTCTCTCCTTCTCCCTCCCTCCTTTACCTTCCTTCTCTCTCCTCTCTCCTTCTCTCTACTTCTCCCTCCTTCTCTCTCCCTCCTTTACCTTCCTTCTCTCTCCTCTCTCCTTCTCTCTCCTTCTCCCTCCTTCTCTCTCCCTCCTTTACCCTCCTTCTCTCTCCCTCCTTTACCCTCCTTCTCTCTCCTCTCTCCTTCTCTCTCCTTCTCCCTCCTTCTCTCTCCCTCCTTTACCCTCCTTCTCTCTCCTCTCTCCTTCTCTCTCCTTCTCCCTCCTTCTCTCTCCCTCCTTTACCCTCCTTCTCTCTCCCTCCTTTACCCTCCTTCTCTCTACTTCTCTCTCCTTCTCTCCCTCTCTCCCTCCTTTACCCTCCTTCTCTCTCCTCTCTCCTTCTCTCTACTTCTCCCTCCTTCTCTCTCCCTCCTTTACCATCCTTCTCTCTCCTTCTCTCTACTTCTCCCTCCTTCTCTCTCCCTCCTTTACCCTCCTTCTCTCTCCTCTCTCCTTCTCCCTCCTTCTCTCTCCCTCCTTCTCTTCTTCTCTCTCCTTCTCACTCCCTCCTTCTCTCTCCCTCCTCTCTCCTTCTCTCTCCTTCTCTCCCTCCTTCTCTCTCCCCCCTCCTTCTCTCCCTCCTCTCCTTCTCTCTCCTTCTCCCTCCTTCTCTCCCTCCTTCTCTCTCCCCCCTCCTTCTCTCCCTCCTCTCCTTCTCTCTCCTTCTCCCTCCTTCTCTCCCTCCTTCTCTCTCCCCCCTCCTTCTCTCCCTCCTCTCCTTCTCTCTCCTTCTATCTCCTTCTCACTCCCTCCTTCTCTCTTTCCTTCTCTCTCCTTCTCTCTACTTCTCCCTCCTTTTCTCTCCTTCTCTCTCCTTCTCACTCACTCTTCTCTTCTTCTCTTTCCTTCTCTCTCCTTCTCCCTCCTTCTCTCTCCTCCTCCCTCCTCCTCTCCCTCCTTCTCACTCCTTCTCCCTCCTTCTCTCCCTCCCCCCTCCCTCCCCCCTCCTTCCCTCTCTTCAGGAGATGATGGGTGATCATGAGATCTGTTTCAGTGGGTTCCAGGGGGAGGATCTGCCCTCCACGACGGATCCTCTGTGGATCCTAGGGGACCTGTTCCTCTCTGATTACTATAGCATCTATGACCGGGGACAGGACAGGGTGGGCTTCGCTAAGGCCAGACACACACGCTATACAACGTTGGATGCAGAGATGGATAGGTAGATGGAAGGTGGGAAGGGTAAATGGAGCGATGGAAGTAGGGAGTGATGGATGGATGGAGGAATGGACAGAGGGAGAGATGGATGGATGGATGCATGGATAGATGGATGATAGAAGGAGGGATGAAGTGAGGAAGGAAGGAAGGATAGTGATAGAAGAGTGGATGAAGCGATGCATGGAATCACCATGCTTCACCTCCTGTCATCATCACTGAGACAGAAGTGCTTCATGGAAAGGCTGAAAGGCTGTCTGTCCAGCATTATCAGTGTATGTCTAGCATGATCAGTGTCTGTCTGTCCAGCATTATCAGTGTATGTCTGTCCAGCATTATCGGTGACTGTCTGTCTAGCATTATCGGTGTCTGTCTAGCATGATCGGTGTCTGTCTGTCTAGCATTATCAGTGTATGTCTAGCATGATCAGTGTCTGTCTAGCATTATCAGTGTATGTCTAGCATTATCAGTGTCTGTCTGTCTAGCATTATCAGTGTCTGTCTAGCATGATCAGTGTCTGTCTGTCTAGAATTATCAGTGTCTGTCTGTCTAGCATGATCAGTGTCTGTCTAGCATGATCAGTGTCTGTCTGTCTAGCATTATCAGTGTATGTCTGTCTAGCATTATCAGTGTCTGTCTAGCATGATCAGTGTCTGTCTGTCTAGCATTATCAGTGGCTGTCTAGCATGATCAGTGTATGTATGTCTAGCATTATCAGTGTATGTCTGTCTAGCATTATCAGTGTATGTCTAGCATGATCAGTGTCTGTCTGTCTAGCATTATCAGTGTATGTCTAGCATTATCAGTGTATGTCTGTCCAGCATTATCGGTGTCTGTCTGTCTAGCTTTATCGGTGTCTGTCTGTCTAGCATTATCAGTGTCTGTCTAGCATTATCAGTGTATGTCTGTCTAGCATTATCAGTGTCTGTCTGTCCAGCATTATCAGTGTCTGTCTAGAATGATCAGTGTCTGTCTGTCTAGCATTATCAGTGTCTGTCTAGCATGATCAGTGTCTGTCTGTCCAGCATTATCAGTGTCTGTCTGTCTAGCATGATCAGTGTCTGTCTAGCATTATCAGTGTATGTCTGTCTAGCATGATCAGTGTCTGTCTAGCATGATCAGTGTCTGTCTGTCTAGCATTATCAGTGTCTGTCTAGCATTATCAGTGTATGTCTAGCATTATCAGTGTCTGTCTGTCGAGCATTATCGGTGTATGTCTGTCTAGCATGATCAGTGTCTGTCTAGCATTATCAGTGTATGTCTGTCTAGCATTATCTGTGTCTGTCTGTCTAGCATTATCAGTGTATGTCTAGCATTATCAGTGTATGTCTGTCTAGCATTATCTGTGTCTGTCTGTCTAGCATTATCAGTGTCTGTCTAGCTTTATCGGTGTCTGTATGTCTAGCATTATCAGTGTATGTCTGTCCAGCATTATCAGTGACTGTCTGTCTAGCATTATCGGTGTCTGTCTGTCAAGCATTATCGGTGTCAGTCTGTCCAGCATTATCAGTGTCTGTCTGTCTAGCATTATCAGTGTCTGTATGTCCAGCATTATCAGTGACTGTCTGTCTAGCATTATCGGTGTCTGTCTGTCAAGCATTATCGGTGTCAGTCTGTCCAGCATTATCAGTGTCTGTCTGTCCAGCATAATCAGTGGCTGTCTGTCTAGCATGACCAGTGGCTGTCTGTCTAGCATTATCGGTGTATGTCTGTCTAGCTTTATCAGTGTCTGTCTGTCTAGCATTATCAGTGTCTGTATGTCCAGCATTATCAGTGTCTGTCTAGAATGATCAGTGTCTGTCTGTCTAGCATTATCAGTGTCTGTCTAGCATTATCAGTGTCTGTCTGTCCAGCATTATCAGTGTATGTCTGTCTAGCATTATCAGTGTATGTCTGTCTAGCATGATCCGTGTATGTCTGTCTAGCTTTATCAGTGTCTGTCTGTCTAGCATTATCAGTGTATGTCTGTCTAGCTTTATCGGTGTCTGTCTGTCCAGCATAATCAGTGGCTGTCTGTCTAGCATGACCAGTGGCTGTCTGTCTAGCATTATCGGTGTATGTCTGTCTAGCTTTATCAGTGTCTGTCTGTCTAGCATTATCAGTGTCTGTATGTCCAGCATTATCAGTGTCTGTCTAGAATGATCAGTGTCTGTCTGTCTAGCATTATCAGTGTCTGTCTAGCATTATCAGTGTCTGTCTGTCCAGCATTATCAGTGTATGTCTGTCTAGCATTATCAGTGTATGTCTGTCTAGCATGATCCGTGTATGTCTGTCTAGCTTTATCAGTGTCTGTCTGTCTAGCATTATCAGTGTATGTCTGTCTAGCTTTATCGGTGTCTGTCTGTCCAGCATTATCAGTGTCTGTCTGTCCAGCATAATCAGTGGCTGTCTGTCTAGCATGACCAGTGGCTGTCTTTCTAGCATTATCGGTGTATGTCTGTCTAGCATTATCAGTGTCTGTATGTCCAGCATTATCAGTGTCTGTCTAGAATGATCAGTGTCTGTCTGTCTAGCATTATCAGTGTCTGTCTAGCATTATCAGTGTATGTCTGTCCAGCATTATCAGTGTCTGTCTGTCTAGCATTATCAGTGTATGTCTGTCTAGCATTATCCGTGTCTGTCTGTCTAGCATTATCAGTGTATGTCTGTCTAGCATTATCAGTGTCTGTCTGTCTAGCATTATCAGTGTATGTCTGTCTAGCTTTATCGGTGTCTGTATGTCCAGCATTATCAGTGTCTGTCTGTCGAGCATTATCAGTGTCTGTCTGGTATCTTTTGAGAATAATTCATGCATTTCCATTCTACTAAAGTTAATAAATAATTGTTTTAATGCAATCAGGTGTTTTTTTGTTGCATCATTTTGTGAGTGAGTACAATGATTAACATTGAACGATGACTGAATAAATTATATTTTATTATAAATTATATTTTATTATAAAACAAACATTTTATGTTTATTAGGGTGTCAATTAATAATGCTGGGTACACCCTTAGAGATCCTGTTAAATGACTCCTATTATGGCACAGCAGGTTGATATGTACTGCATGTCAGAAGAATATTACGACTTCTCCGATGGTGACTTGTCCTTGTTCTCTTGGCTGTCATCGGTGTCCTTCTTGTCACTCTCATGACCATTGGACTCCAGAATGTCTGTCTCTGGGACTTGCAGTGCTTCGAACTGGGCATGCTCAGCAGGAAAGTGGAGGGCTGTGGAAGTGTTTGGGCCTCTCCTCCTCCCTAGGCCTTTAGGACTAGGCAGGCTGTGCAGGGAGCTCTTTGAGCCCTGTCTGGAGAACTGGAAGGACAGCTGACGTCTTTGTGGCTTACACCAGTCTTTGGGGACGTTCCAGCTCAACTTCTTGGGCCTCGGTTGGGTACAGCTGTTGCCCTGATTCGTGTTCAGGGCCAGAGCCTCCACAATGGGGGACAGATCTACTGGAGTCCCAGGCTTACTTGAGGCCTGCTCATGCCCTGTCAGTTGGGTGAAGGTGTCTATATGATTCAGGGGTTGTGGAGCACCAGATAATGCCCCACACGTCCCTCCATCACCCCCATAACCACTATCCCCATGATCATTAGAAAAAGCAGGTGGACTTACCACCCACTGAGGCAGGTCTGTGAAGGACGGCGTACCGGGCTCAGTGTTCAGGGAAGAAAGAGTACTACTAACCTCCCGTAGCGTATCCAGAGGGTGGTTGGGCGAGAGGGGGTTATGGGAGTTAAAGAGGTTGGGTCTGGGGAACAGAGAGTGATCAGGTCCTGGGGGAGCCTGGTCGTCTGATCCAGGGTAGTCATGGGAGTCAGGTCTGAAGGGGAAGAAGGCCTCACTGCTGTGACGTTTGAAGGAGGGCCGAGGAGGGACGAGCTCTGGGGGATCCTGGACGCTGAGAAGCCTACGCACGTGCCCCAGGACTGACGTTTGACGACCATGACGGAAGTTGTGATTGATGTTGTGGCTGTCCTGTCTGTGAATGTCCATTTTGTCTGCCTCTCCGAACTGAAAAATGCCCGATAGACTGAAAGATAGAGGATATTACAGTGAATACATTAGACTAGATAGTATACCGCTTATGGATATTACAGTGAATACGTTAGTCTAGATAGTATACAGGTTATGGATATTACAGTGAATACATTAGTCTAGATAGTATACCGCTTATGGATATTACAGTGACTACGTTAGTCTAGATAGTATACAGATTATGGATATTACAGTGAATAGTAACGGTATTGACTAGATAGTATACAGTTTATGGATATTACAGTGAATACGTTAGTCTAGATAGTATACAGTTTATGGATATTACAGTGAATACGTTAGTCTAGATAGTATACAGTTTATGGATATTACAGTGAATAATAATGGTTTTGATTAGATAGTATACAGTTTATGGATATTAGTGAATACGTTAGTCTAGATAGTATACAGTTTATGGATATTACAGTGAATAATAATGGTTTTGATTAGATAGTATACAGTTTATGGATATTAGTGAATACGTTTTTGACTAGATAGTATACAGCTTAAACTGTATCCTCTCTAGTCATGCCCTCTTGTCCATCTTCTCTCAGACAGATATCTAGCTGAGGAGAGATGGGAGTTTTTCCAACATGTGTCCTTGCATACGTAGTGTGTGTGTGTGTGTGTGTGTGTGTGTGTGTGTGTGTGTGTGTGTGTGTGTGTGTGTGTGTGTGTGTGTGTGTGTGTGTGTGTGTGTGTCGTGTCGTCATGTCCTCACTCCAACTCTCTGGTGGATCCGAGGAATGAGGGGATGCAGTAGTCGGCAGCAGCCAGCGTGTAGGGAGGCAGAGCGGCAGAGTCGTTCCAGTAAATGTCTTTCGTCATTGGAGGGAAGTTCATGTGCATCTCATCCACCGCGATCAACGACACCTGAGACACACAGGTATTGACTGAATGATCGATTGGCACAAATGACAGATCAATCAATAATATTGACTTGGGAAAGACATGACAACTAGTCTGGGTTACTGTGAGGCACTTTGCAACAAATGTTTGGTTGATTGATTGATTGATTGATTGATTGATTGATTGATTGATTGATTGATTGATTGGTTGATTGAAAGTAACCTGCAGGTTTCTGTCGATACACCAGTTAGCCTCAAAGTCGTCGTCATCCTCCCCAAATGGATTGATGAGCTGCTCAGCAACCTGAAGGAGAAGGACCTCTCACATCACTGTTCATTATCTCAGAAAAATGTCTTGATAAGGAAGTGAAATCAAACAACTGGCAGTCATGTGACATCGGGGATTACAACATTGGTTGACAAATGAAATCCCACAAAACACAAGGGGTAGATAATCTTCCTGTCAACAGAATTTGGGTTCCATACTTCCACTCCTTACAAAAACCCTTTTCATCCAATGAACTTGATTGTCAGACATTGTGCAGCAGCTGTACAGACATTGTGTACTGACACTGTACCCTTTGTAACCCCACATTCACTCTCACAAGACCTTCATAATAACATCACAACCCCAGAACCACAGTACTGTGATTTGATGACCGGGATCTAATTTCCCTGGTTGAAACTAAAAAGGCAAAAAGGTTTGTGGAGGACAGCTGGACTACAATAACAACTGTGTGTGTGTGTGTGTGTGTGTGTGTGTGTGTGTGTGTGTGTGTGTGTGTGTGTGTGTGTGTGTGTGTGTGTGTGTGTGTGTGTGTGTGTGTGTGTGTGTGCGTGCGTGCGTGTGCGTGTGCGTGCGTGCGTGCGTGCGTGCGTGTGCGTGCGTGTGCGTGCGTGCATGAGTGCAGAAAGATACCTTGAGCCAGCCAGAGTAGAAAAAGAACTGTAGCATAGTGAAGATGGGAACGTAAAAGTCCTGGTCATGCCCTGGGTAACCCTGAGCTGGGTCCAAGAACTGTCTACCAATAATACAGGCAAAGATGAAGGTGTAGACGGCCAGGGTTACTACCTGGAGAGGGGAGGGGGGGAGAGAGGGGGAAGGAGAGGAGAGAGGGGGAGAGAAAGGGGGAGGGAGAGGAGGGGGGAGATGGGGAGGGGGAGAGAAAGGGGGAGGGAGAGAGGGGGAGGGAGAGGAGGGGGGGGGGAGAGGAGAGAAAGGGGGAGGGAGAGAGGGGGAGGGAGAGGAGGGGGGGAGAGAGGAGAGAAGGAGATAGGAGAGAGGGGGAGGGAGAGGGAGAGGATAGAAGGAGATAGGAGAGAGGGGGAGAGAAAGGGGGAGGGAGAGAGGGGGGAGGAGAGGAGGGGGGGGGAGAAGGAGATAGGAGAGAGGGGGAGGGAGAGAGGGGGGAGGGAGAGAAGAGAGAGGGAAGGAGAGACAAATAGAGAGCATGGTTCCACAGGTTGTCTTCATAGCTATTTACAAGTACACAATGTAAATAAACACAATGTAAATAAACACAATGTAAATAAACACAATGTCAATAAACACAATGTCAATAAACACAATGTAAATAAACACAATGTAAATAAACACAATGTCAATAAACACAATGTCAATAAACACAATGTAAATAAACACAATGTAAATAAACACAATGTCAATAAACACAATGTAAATAAACACAATGTAAATAAACACAATGTCAATAAACACAATGTCAATAAACACAATGTAAATAAACACAATGTAAATAAACACAATGTCAATAAACACAATGTCAATAAACACAATGTCAATAAACACAATGTCAATAAACACAATGTCAATAAACACAATGTAAATAAACAGGATTTATTTGCCATGTGACCATGCGAGTATTTTCATTGTTGGCTGAGACACTCATGGCCAAGTCATTCCATTGACGTGATTTACTGTCTGAGATTACATAGCCTCTGAAAACTGATCACGATCACGTCGATGGTTTCATTTAATTCACAGCGCTGCTGCCTGAACAGCAACAAATCAGTCTACAAACGTCACATGAAACTTTACTTTAATACATTTCGTTTTACAGGGACCTTTAGTCAACATTACTGTAAAAGCTCATTTTCAACTGCAGTCCCTGGGCGGGTCATTAGAACACTCAGAAAACTGTCAACAGATGTCACTGACTCGCCAGAGGTCACACTGGTAATTTGTTTAGACCGCAGAGAGATAGAGGGCAGCTACCCAACTAGCCAATGGCTATAGAGAACACATCCTACCCTCGGGTCCTGCTGCCCCATCCATTACTCTGAACTCTCCATTACTCTGTAATCATCATGTGGTGTTACAGTAAGCTGCCCTGGACGTGCTCATCACAAAGGGACGGCATCTTCCCTGTCCACAGCTGGTTGGAACCGCTTGAGGGGAAGAGAGGAGCAGAGGGCTTATTGCCCACTAGGGGAGAGAGAGGGGAGACGGAGGGAGAGAGGAGCAGAGGGGGTGAGAGAGAGCAGAGGGGGAGAAGGGGAGGGGAGAGAGGGGAGACGGGGGAAGAGAGGGTGAGAGAGAGCAGAGGGGAGAGGGGGGAAGAGAGGGTGAGAGAGAGCAAAGGGGAGAGGGGGAGAGGGGAGAGGGAGTGGAGAGAGAGAGGGATTGGAGAGGGGGAGAGAAGGAAGACGGGGGAAGAGAGGGTGAGAGAGAGCAGAGGGGAGAGAGGAAAGGGAGTGGAAAGGGAAAGGGATTGGAGAGGGGGAGAGAAGGAAGCCATCCTCTAGAGCAGGGTTTCCCAAACTTGGACCTGGGGCCCCCCCTGGGTGCACGTTTTGGTTTTTGCCCTAACACTACACAGCTGATTCCAATCATCAAAGCTTGATGATGAGTCGGTTATTTCAATCAGCTGTGTAGTGTAAAGGCGAAAACCAAAATGTGCACCCAGGGGGGGCCCCAGGCCCATGTTTGAGAAACCCTGCCTCAGGCTACCACACTGTCACAACCCACTGGGGTTTTAAAGAGGACACGGGAGGACAGTGTGAGTTATAGTACACATGGTATGCACAAGTGTGTGTGTGTGTGTGTGTGTGTGTGTGTGTGTGTGTGTGTGTGTGTGTGTGTGTGTGTGCGTGCGTGCGTGCGTGCGTGCGTGCGTGCGTGCGTGCGTGCGTGCGTGCGTGCGTGCGTGCGTGCGTGCGTGCGTGTGCGTACATGCTATCCACACCTGTGTGTAGACGAGAGGAATCCCAACCCAGTCATAACCAAATAGAGTGGAGCACCAAGTCCTGAACCTGTTCATCTCCTAGAGAACCACAGAGAGAAAGAGAGAGAGAGAGACAGAGACAGAGACAGAGACAGAGACAGAGACAGAGACAGAGAGAGAGAGAGAGAGAGAGAGAGAGAGAGAGAGAGAGAGAGAGAGACAGACAGACAGAGCATGGGGTTGCACTGAGTTTGCCTTTGCAGCTATTTACACACACACACACACACACACACACACACACACACACACACACACACACACACACACACACACACACACACACACACACACACACACACACACACACACACACACACACACACACACAGCAACATGATCCAGACCTTGTTAGGATCAAGGTAGTATTAATAGAGGAGACAGGCTCAGAGTTTAGCATAGTGTTAGTGAGGGTCAATGCAGTTCTATATCATTGCATCTCATATCTATTTCCACAAGTAGAGCTGTAAACTAACAATACTTAGAGTTGAAGTGGGAAGTTTACATACACTTAGGTTGGAGTCATTAAAACTAATTTTCAACCAATTTCTTGTAAACAAACTATGGTTTTGGCAAGTCGGTTAGGACATCTACTGTGTGCATGACACAAGTCATTTTTCCAACAATTGTATACAGAGATTATTTCACTTATAATTCACTGTATCACAATTCCAGTGGGTCAGAAGTTTACATCCAGCTTGGAAAATTCCAGAAAATTATGCCATGGCTTTAGAAGCTTCTGATTGGCTAATTGACATCAGTTGAGTCAATTGGAGGTGTACCTGTGGATGTATTTCAAGGCCTACCTTCAAACTCAGTGCTTGACATCATGGGAAAATCAAAAGAAATCAGCCAAGACCTCATAAAAACATTGTAGACCTCCACAAGTCTGGTTCATCCTTGGGAGCAATTTTCAAATGCCTGAAGGTACCACGTTCATCTCTACAAACAATAGTATGCAAGTATAAACACCATGGGATCACGCAGCCGTCATACCGCTCAGGAAGGAGACGCCTTCTGTCTCCTAGAGATGAACGTACTTTGGTGCAAAAAGTGCAAATCAATCCCAGAACAACAGCAAAGGACCTTGTGAAGATGCTGAAGGAAACAGGTACAAAAGTATCTATATCCACAGTAAAACGAGTCCTATATCGAGATAACCTGAAAGGCCGCTCAGCAAGGAAGAAGCCACTGCTCCAAAACCACCATATAAAGCCAGACTACGGTTTGCAACTGCACATGGGGACAAAGATCATACTTTTTGGAGAAATGTCCCCTGGTCTGATGAAACAAAAATAGAACTGTTTGGCCATAATGACCATCATTATGTTTGGAGGAAAAAGGGGGAGTCTTGCAAGCCAGAGAACACCATCCCAACCGTGAAGCACGGGGGTGGCAGCATTATGTTGTGGGGGTGCTTTACTGCAGGAGGGACTTGTGCACTTCACAAAATAGATGTCATCATGAGGTAGGAAAATTATGTGGATGAATTGAAGCAACATATCAAGACATCAGTCAGGAAGTTAAAGCTTGGTCGCAAATGGGTCTTCCAAATTAACAATGACCCCAAGCATACTTCCAAAGTTGTGGCAAAATGGCTTAAGGACAACAAAGTCAAGGTATTGTAGCGGCCATCACAAAGCCCTGACCTCAATCCTATAGAAGATTTGTGGGCAGAACTGAAAAAGTGTTACAAACCTGACTCAGTTACACCAGCTCTGTCAGGAGGAATGGGCCAATATTCACCCAACTTATTGTGGGAAGCTTGTGGAAGGCTACCCGAAATGTTTGACCCAAGTTACAATTTAAAGGCAATGCTACCAAATACTAATTGAGTGCATGTAAACTTCTCACCAACTGAGAATGTGATGAAAGAAATAAAAGCTGAAATAAATCCTTCTTTCTACTATTATTCTGACATTTCACATTCTTAAAATGAAGTGGTGATCCTAACTGACCTAAGACAGGGAATTTTTACTAGGATTAAATGTCAGGAATTGTGAAAAACTGAGTTTAAATGTATTTGGCTAAGGTGTATTTAATCTTCCGACTTCAACTGTAAGTCCAAGTCTATAATGTTACTCCTCATAAAGATGTCACTATAATGAAGGAGCTGTACTTTAAGAATATTTAAGTCCCAGTAAACAGTATAATGTTACTGCTCATAATACTCAGCATGCCTTGTGATTAGCAGACAGTCATGGACTAGTCATCTCTTCTATGACCTGGCCTCAAGGTATCCAGTACCCTGCTGGCTGTTTTTAGGATTGTATCTATCCTTCCTGGATTCAAGGTATCCGGTACCCTGTTGGCTGTTTTTAGGATTGTATCTTTCCTTCCTGGATTCAAGGTAACCAGTACCCTGCTGGCTGTTTTTAGGATTGTATCTTTCCTTCCTGGATTCAAGGTATCCAGTACCCTGCTGGCTGTTTTTAGGATTGTATCTTTCCTTCCTGGATTCAAGGTAACCAGTACCCTGTTGGCTGTTTTTAGGATTGTATCTTTCCTTCCTGGATTCAAGGTCGTAACGGTTCAACCCCTGGCCTACAGCTCCTAGGATACAGAGGACGTAGTCTCTGTGTTTGCTCTGTTCAGAGTCTCTTCTGTTTACTGTGACGGGTATGTCCCAGTCCCAAATTGCCCCCTACCCCTTCCCCTTGGCCCTAACTGCCTAATGTTTGTAGATCTGAAAGGTGGTAGAGTTTCCATCATACAGATGTGCTAACATCACAGGGTTAGAGCAACAGGGAAGGGATAGGGGTTGGACTAGCAAGCTACTGTCACGCTACTGTCACGGTACTGTCATACTGCTGTCAAGCTACTGTCACGCTACTGTCAAGCTACTGTCATACTCCTGTCAAGCTACTGTCAAGCTACTGTCATACTGCTGTCAAGCTACTGTCAAGCTACTGCCATACTGCTGTCAAGCTACTGTCACGCTACTGTCAAGCTACTGTCATACTCCTGTCAAGCTACTGTCAAGCTACTGTCATACTGCTGTCAAGCTACTGTCAAGCTACTGCCATACTGCTGTCAAGCTACTGTCAAGCTACTGTCAAGCTACTGTCAAGCTACTGCCATACTGCTGTCAAGCTACTGTCACGCTACTGTCAAGCTACTGCCATACTGCTGTCAAGCTACTGTCACGCTACTGTCAAGCTACTGTCAAGCTACTGTCAAGCTACTGTCATACTGCTGTCAAGCTACTGTCATACTACTGTCATATTCCTGTCAAGCTACTGTCAAGCTACTGTCATACTACTGTCAAGCTACTGTCAAGCTACTGTCATACTGCTGTCAAGCTACTGTCAAGCTACTGTCATACTGCTGTCATACTCCTGTCAAGCTACTGTCGAGCTACTGCCAAGCTACTGTCAAGCTACTGTCAAGCTACTGTCATACTGCTGTCAAGCTACTGTCATACTGCTGTCATACTCCTGTCAAGCTACTGTCAAGCTACCGTCATACTGCTGTCAAGCTACTGTGAAGCTGCTGTCAAGCTACTGCCATACTGCTGTCAAGCTACTGCCATACTGCTGTCAAGCTACTGTCAAGATGCTGTCAAGCTACTGCCATACTGCTGTCAAGCTACTGTCAAGCTACTGTCATACTGCTGTCAAGCTACTGTCAAGCTACTGTCATACTGCTGTCATACATTGAGTATGGTCTGCAGGTCCACACGGTCCAGGCTACAACCTCTGCAGGATTCAGAGCCAAAATGTCTCCTCTGTATCCTGTGGCAGGTATACTTTATCTATCTATGCCTGTTCAAGCTACTGGCATACTCACGTTAAGGATGGTCTGCAGGTCCACGCTGTCCTTTATGCGCCCCTCTGTCCTAGCCCTGGACGCCATGTTAGAAAACCACACCACAGGGATCCAGTACTTCAGGTGGGGAGACTTGACAGCATCAAATATCTTCCTCTCTTCTGGGGTCATGAAGCCTGCAGGGAGGAGGAGGAAGAGGAGGAGGAGGAGGAGGAAGAGGGGAGGAAGTTGAGGAGGAAGAGGAGGAGGATGAGGAGAAGGAAGAGTAAGAGGGGAGGAAGATGAGGAGGAAGAGGAGGAGGAGGAGGAGGGGGAAGAGGAGGAGGAGGAGGAGGAGGAGGGGGAGGAGGATGGGAGGAGGAGAAGGAAGAGTAAGAGGGGAGGAAGATGAGGAGGAAGAGGAGGAGGAAGAGGAGGAGGAGGATGAGGAGGAAGATGAGGAAGAGGGGAGGAATAGGAGGAGGAAGAGGAGGGGGAAGAGGAGGAGGAGGGGGAGGAGGAGGAAGAGGAGAAGGAAGAGGAAGAGGGGAGGACGTTGAGG
Organism: Salvelinus namaycush; assembly: GCF_016432855.1. Taxonomy (NCBI): domain Eukaryota; kingdom Metazoa; phylum Chordata; class Actinopteri; order Salmoniformes; family Salmonidae; genus Salvelinus; species Salvelinus namaycush. The sequence goes on along the minus strand of NC_052344.1, from coordinate 23,156,112 downwards.
AGGAATAGGAGGAGGAAGCGGAGGGGGAAGAGGAGGAGGAGGGGAAGGAGGTGGAGGATGAGGAGTGGAAGGAGGAGTAGGGGAGGAGGAGGAAGAGGAGGAGGGGGGTAGGGGGAGGATGAGGAGTGGAAGGAGGAAGAGGAGGAGCAGGTGGAGAAGGAGGGGAGTATGAGGAGTGGAAGGAGGAGGAGAAGGAGGAGGGGGGAGGAGGAAGAGGAGAAGGAGGAGTGAAAGGAGGAGGAGAAGGAGGGGGAGGAGGAGGAAGAGGAGGAGGAGGAGTGGAAGGAGGAGGGGGAGGATGAAGAGTGGAAGGAAGAGAGGGAGGAGGAGGGGGAGGAGGAGGAAGAGGAGAAGGAGGAGTGAAAGGAGGAGGAGAAGGAGTGGGAGGAGAAGGAGTGGAAGGAGGAGGGGGAGGATGAAGAGTGGAAGGAGGAGGAGGAGGAGGTGGTGATGTAAGTGTGTCAGTGGATGAGGTGTGGATACAGCAGTACTAGGGGAATACTAGTGGTTATAGGAAACAAGGCGTTTAGTAGGTCTAATTCAATCACTGAATCCTAATGATTTGGCTGGTCCTGGGTAGTCCAAAGGAAGCGAAGAAGGAAGTGAAAAGATGGTCCTAGAAGATCCGGTTACAGATCCTTGTTTAACTCTCACATGTCATGCATCCTGTTAACCAATAAAACACTGATGGAAGCGTCTCCCGAGTGGCTCAGTGGTCTAAGGCACTGTGCCACTAGAGATCCTGGTTCGAGTCCAGGCTCTGTCACAGCCGGCCGTGACCGGGAGACCTATGGGGCGGTGCACAATTGGCCCAGCGTCGTCGGGTTAGGGAAGGGTCTGGCCGCAGGGATGTTCTTGTCCCATCGTGCTCTAGCGACTCCTGTGGCAGGCGGGATGCATTGCACGGTGTTTCCTCCGACACATTGGTGCGGCTGGTTTCTGAGTTAAGTGTGTCAAGAAGCAGTGCGGCTTGGTTGGGTTGTGTTTCGGAGGACACACGGCTTTCGACCTTCACCTCTCCCAAGTCCGTACGGGAGTTGCAGCGATGAGACAAGACTGTGACTACCAATTGGATACCACAAAATTGGGGATAAAAGTATATTTTTTTACTGAAGGTTGAGAGATCTCTCTTGATCTGAACCAAACCTGTAAACCAAACCTGGTCGACCTTTGATGTGTATTCTATTGGGGTCAGGTAAGGCCAAGCGCATGTCATTGAGGTACCTGCTTCCACTACTTGGTCCATGCCGTTATGTACAGCATCTATCTGTCACTATGATTTTTCCCCTGACCCCATCTATTAGCATTCCGTTATCCCCTCGGGGGTCGTACCTGCCTCCACCACATGCTTCCACTACTTGGTCCTGACCCCTGACCCTGTTATCCCCTCGGGGTCGTACCTGCCTCCACCACATGCTCCATGGTGGGGAATCTCTTACAGACGGCGGTGCTGACGGAGCGGAAGATGAGCAGTGAGGTGAGGTTGACGTAGCGCATCAGCGTGCGTCTGAGGAGTCGGCCGTGCTCGTCATGGCCGTGAACACAGCTTGAGATCAGGAACATGAGGCGGTCGGGCCAAGGCAGATTCACAAACTGGTTCCACCAGCGGTTGACCACCAGGGTGACATAGAAACCTGCAGGGAGGAGGAGATATCAGCATCATCTACACCAGGGCTCTACATCCTTCCTGTAGGTTTTAACTCCAACCCTGTTCCTGGAGAGATACCCTCCTGTAGGTTTTAACTCCAACCCTGTTCCTGGAGAGATACCTTCCTGTAGGTTTTAACTCCAACCATGTTCCTGGAGAGATACCCTCCTGTAGGTTTTAACTCCAACCCTGTTCCTGGAGAGATACCCTCCTGTAGGTTTTAACTCCAACCCTGTTCCTGGAGAGACCCTCCTGTAGGTGTTAACTCCAACCCTGTTCCTGGAGAGATACCCTCCTGTAGGTGTTAACTCCAACCCTGTTCCTGGAGAGATACCCTCCGGTAGGTTTTAACTCCAACCCTGTTCCTGGAGAGTAACCCTCCTGTAGGTTTTAACTCCAACCATGTTCCTGGAGAGATACCCTCCGGTAGGTTTTAACTCCAACCCTGTTCCTGGAGAGATACCCTCCGGTAGGTTTTAACTCCAACCCTGTTCCTGGAGAGATACCCTCCTGTAGGTTTTAACTCCAACCATGTTCCTGGAGAGATACCTTCCTGTAGGTTTTAACTCCAACCATGTTCCTGGAGAGATACCCTCCTGTAGGTTTTAACTCCAACCCTGTTCCTGTTCAGAGTGAAAACCTACCGGACGGTAGCTCTCCAGGAACAGGGTTGGAAAGCCCTGATCTACAGTAAGTCTAAACAGTATTTTGTCAGGTATGACTACAGTAGCAACCAAGGATGAGGTTTGGGTTGAGAAGCCCTGATCTACAGTAAGTCTAAACAGTATTTTGACAGGTATGACTACAGTAGCAACCAAGGATGAGGTTTGGGTTGGAAAGCCCTGATCTCCAGTAAGTCTAAACAGTATTTTGACAGGTATGACTACAGTAGCAACCAAGGATGAGGTTTGGGTTGTAAAGCCCTGATCTCCAGTAAGTCTAAACAGTATTTTGACAGGTATGACTACAGTAGCAACCAAGGATGAGGTTTGGGTTGAGAAGCCCTGATCTACAGTAAGTCTAAACAGTATTTTGTCAGGTATGACTACAGTAGCAACCAAGGATGAGGTTTGGGTTGAGAAGCCCTGATCTACAGTAAGTCTAAACAGTATTTTGTCAGGTATGACTACAGTAGCAACCAAGGATGAGGTTTGGGTTGAGAAGCCCTGATCTACAGTAAGTCTAAACAGTATTTTGTCAGGTATGACTACAGTAGCAACCAAGGATGAGGTTTGGGTTGAGAAGCCCTGATCTACAGTAAGTCTAAACAGTATTTTGTCAGGTATGACTACAGTAGCAACCAAGGATGAGGTTTGGGTTGAGAAGCCCTGATCTACAGTAAGTCTAAACAGTATTTTGTCAGGTATGACTACAGTAGCAACCAAGGATGAGGTTTGGGTTGAGAAGCCCTGATCTACAGTAAGTCTAAACAGTATTTTGTCAGGTATGACTACAGTAGCAACCAAGGATGAGGTTTGGGTTGGAAAGCCCTGATCTACAGTAAGTCTAAACAGTATTTTGTTAGGTATGACTACAGTAGCAACCAAGGATGAGGTCTGGGTTGAGAAGGGCTGCTCCCGAAATGACATTTAATTTCCTACACAGTGCAGTACTCTTCAGACTACTTTTGACATAAACTGAGATACGTAAATGTCATGAAAGCCACTTTGTGCCATTCACACAGAAGCACAACATTATTAAGCAACAATCTGATATGCCATGCAAAGCACTCTAGCACCCAAGCAAACCCAGCAATATCCCACTTTCCCTGCTTTGGTCCGACTCCTAATGATTTCCTTCCATTAACTCAATCACCAGGTCATTTCCACACTGGAATCAGTGTCTGTCTGAGAGCTTCTGTTATGTAATGGTTGAAACATCACTATCATTAGTTTGTTGCCTGGCACTGTTGACGATTAGTTGGGTTAATTTGGTTGGATAGTAGCAAGCAAGTCAGACAGTTAACGCAGTGTGTTTGTGTGTGTCGGTGTTTGTACGTGCGTGTGTGTGTGGTGATCGAGAAAGTATTGCACTGTTGTCATTCTGTTTTTAGGTGGCTGATACACATTTGCCCGACGACTCAAACTGAATTATTCCGCTGCTCTATGTTCGCTCCATTACCGCGGAGAAGAAACTAACATCTGTGGGCGTGGCGTAGCGTTTGGCTGGAGCAAAGAGTTTGGGTAGCCAGGCAAGCTACACATGGGGTTGCGGATGAGGTGGATTTCCCACTTCAATTGTAAAGCACTTTCAGCACACCTGGAAAGCACCTATACAGTATTCAGGTAGAAACAGGCATTCTCATCTCAGCACAGCGCCAGTAGCTCATAGGGTTAATAGGCCGTGAACTCCTATAAACTACTCCGCAAGCATGCGCTGATTTCAACCAGCACTAGTTGTACTGACTTACCAAGCACAAACGTGACTGGAATCTGTTCTGCATACTTGTTACAGTGAAGAGCCAACTTTTCAAAGAAACGCTTTTCAGGGTCTGAGAGAGCAAATCTAGATTGATAGATGTGTTCATTAATTAAGTAACATTATAGATTTGTTCACATGCAGTTATTGATATATCACAGCGATACAAATCGATTACAGACCCCATCATGCAAAGTCAAATCAAAAGGCTCATATGACACCTTCATTTTGTATTCACAGTTATAAACAGATATTACATAATGTTATAGCTATACATACACAAATAACATAACAATTATATTAGACATATTTCATATCACCGAGGACTTGTATTTGTGACAACACTAATGTGTTTAAGGAAAAACCCATAATATTATACCTACCTGTAAACGAGGCTCACCAAGGTATACAACAGTACAAAGACTATAAACTCCCGATAAAGCAGTTTATAGATGCTGCCTCTCCATCGCAGTAGAAGTCTATGGAAACCGAAGAACGTGGCGTTGGCGACTTTACTGGAGTACGTCACCGTCATCTTCCTTCAATCTGCTGCTGAAAAAACGACCCGGTCATCTAATTTACACTGAGTTGACAGACACTCCCTTGTCCTTACCGGTCATCTAATTTACACTGAGTTGACAGACACTCCCTTGTCCTTACCGGTCATCTAATTTACACTGAGTTGACAGACACTCCCTTGTCCTTACCGGTCATCTAATTTACACTGAGTTGACAGACACTCCCTTGTCCTTACCGGTCATCTAATTTACACTGAGTTGACAGACACTCCCTTGTCCTTACCGTCATCTAATTTACACTGAGTTGACAGACACTCCCTTGTCCTTACCGGTCATCTAATTTACACTGAGTTGACAGACACTCCCTTGTCCTTACCGGTCATCTAATTTACACTGAGTTGACAGACACTCCCTTGTCCTTACCGGTCATCTAATTTACACTGAGTTGACAGACACTCCCTTGTCCTTACCGGTCATCTAATTTACACTGAGTTGACAGACACTCCCTTGTCCTTACCGGTCATCTAATTTACACTGAGTTGACAGACACTCCCTTGTCCTTACCGGTCATCTAATTTACACTGAGTTGACAGACACTCCCTTGTCCTTACCGGTCATCTAATTTACACTGAGTTGACAGACACTCCCTTGTCCTTACCGGTTGTGAATGTAGCTGATTTGAATTAATATCTAAAAAGAATAGTTCTGCAGTAAACTACTCTGTCAAGGCAAGCTGCCATGGCACAATAATAACCCGTCAAACCACAAAATAAACATTATTTCCATGTTACAATCCCACAGTAGATAAGACATAACGTTATTAAAAACAATAATAAAAGTATACATTTTCCACACATACCTTTTTGTACCAAATCTAAATCACATTGCTTGTTGTTGCTTTAGGTGTAATATAGTGTATTCCTGAACCGTGAGTCAAGATTGAGCAATCATCAGGTGACCCGCCCTGGCTACATTTAGCTTGTTGTCTGTCTGTGTCTGTCTGTCAGTCCAGCTGCCGGTGCGCTCCTGGCTTTGGCTGTCTGGGCAAGATGCGCACCATGTCATGGCGGTTGGAATAAGGTGCGCACTATGTCATGGCGGTGGAATAAGATGCGCACTATGTCATGGCGGTGGAATAAGATGCGCACTATGTCATGGCGGTTGGAAAAAGGTGCGCACAATGTCATGGCGGTTGGAATAAGATGCGCACTATGTCATGGCGGTGGAATAAGATGCGCACTATGTCATGGCGGTTGGAAAAAGGTGCGCACTATGTCATGGCGGTTGGAATAAGATGCGCACTATGTCATGGCGGTGGAATAAGATGCGCACTATGTCATGGCGGTTGGAATAAGATGCGCACAATGTCATGGCGGTGGAATAAGATGCGCACTATGTCATGGCGGTTGGAAAAAGGTGCGCACTATGTCATGGCGGTGGAATAAGATGCGCACAATGTCATGGCGGTGGAATAAGATGCGCACTATGTCATGGCGGTGGAATAAGATGCACACTATGTCATGGCGGTGGAATAAGATGTGCACTATGTCATGGCGGTTGAATAAGATGCGCACTATGTCATGGCGGTTGGAAAAAGATGCGCACTATGTCATGGCGGTGGAATAAACACATAATGATCTGCTGATGTAGATAGAGACTACATTTATCCTTGCGTGCAAGTCTATGGTTTTTAATACAACATGCCTATACAGCCTACCAGCTCCTACATTTTTTAAACAAAGTAATCAATGGGAAAATCTTTGGGATATAATATTTATTGGAAAATTATTATTATATAGATATATTTGGAGACATTTTAATAGAAAAAGCCTCATAAATATTTGGTTTATAGTAGTGCATATGAATGCAGGATTTCAGATGCATTGTAGAAATTGAAATGTCAGAGACTTATTATAGTTGTTTATTACGTTCTCGAATCTATCTCATCCTTTTTTTTGCATTATTCATACGCCGTCAAATATCACTCACAACATGAGATCTGAAAACTGTATCCAACGGACGGCGCTGTTGTACAAATTATCACGGCAAATCATAAAGCAGGCTCACAGAAATGCATGGAAGTTGCAGCGATGGGACAAGTCTGTAACTACCAATTGGATATCACGAAATTGGGGAGAAAAAAAGGGTAAACATTTAAAAAAAATAGTTAAATAAATGCATCCGTTTCTCTGGTTGAACATGCTCTCGTCTATGATCAATAGATTAGCCTGTTAGGGCCTAATAGACTATCAATAGGCCTATATTGGCTTATCGATATAGAGATCTTACATCGCATCAGAAGGAAACTCACATTTCATTGTGAAGTATAGAACTATTGGCGCATTGCATGCAATATCATAATCAAACAGTCGGATTACAATGTTGCGATCACAGTTTCGTATTATCTATCGTCTGCTACCATGAAAGATGAATATGACATGCGATACCGGCTTTGCGCATGCGCCACTGTGAGGTTGTCGGTTCACTTCTCGTCGGTGCTCCGTTCCCACCCAACCAGCGGAGAAGAAAAGAGCAGGTGAGAGGATGGTCGGATGCTGCTGGCGTTACTAAACCGATGATATTCAGCAAACATACACTTCATGCACAGCGAAACGGGAGGTTACTGGCGACAGGTAGCGAGAGCACGTCGTGACAGTTGGGTTTCTGCACGGTGGTCACTTTCCGGAGTGTTTTATTCGTCATAGACAGCAGGCGTCGAGAGAGAGGGGTGAGTTGACAGCTAGCATACTGTAGCTAGCCTAGCTAAAGCGCTAGCCAGCTGGCTGGCTGACTAGCTGTCTTGCTTGTTTCATCGTCTTAAACAACGATAGAGTCCAAGGTCATTGTGATAGAGTTGTATGTTTTATAATTTAAAAAAAAATCAATGGTATTTGTTGGGTATAAATTTTAAAGTGAAAAATTGGAGTCTCAGCTTAATTCCTTTTAATATGGAATTGCACACTTGCAATGCATCGCAGTATTAGCACATCAATTTGACAGCAATAGCTAGCTTTAATTCATTATCCATGGTGCATTTCGTGGAACCATTTTTGTCAACAGATGACTTAGTGTTCACACTAGTTTTTACACTCCTCCACATATGCATACATTACAGTCAAGCCATGTCTGTTAAGGAGACACATTCTGAGTAATAGAAGGTTTCACTAATGTTTCCCGAACATAATATCATTCAATGCAGCTGTGTAACAAGGATGGTTTTGGAGCAAAAGTGTATTTTGCTAGCAACATCTCTCACCATCCCTCATAGGCCTACAGACGATGGTGCGGTGGGTATGAGGAGATGGGAGGAAGGGTTGAAAGGAGAGCAGGGAATCCCTGATGCAGTGAAGTGATGCCCTGCGTAGGTCAGGCAGTGTGCTGAACGGATGTATGTTTACTGACGTTAGTTTTACAACTCACACAAAATCAATTGAAATGTATTGGTCACATACCCCAGTGAACAGCAGTTATAAAAGGTGCAGGGAAGTGCTTGTGTGCTCGCTCCCTCAACATTACACAACATGAATCAATAATAACAATGAAAAGAGTCAAGGGAAAAATAACAAGTAGTAGAAGATGTAGCTTTACCAGTGTAAAGTCAATATTAGACTGTATAATAGAACTGTCTGTGTGTGTGTGTGTGTGTGTGTGTGTGTGTGTGTGTGTGTGTGTGTGTGTGTGTGTGTGTAAGGGTTGGATGTGTGGGTAGTCAGTACAAATAATGTCTATGGGGCATATAGTCTCTCCGGTGCAAATAGTCTCCAAGGTACAGGTCTGTGCAGGAAGACAAATAGGTATTTTCAGCAGTCTGATGGCCTGGTGGTAGAAACTGTCTCAGTGTCTGTTGTGCCGAGACCCGATACTCCACTACCGCTTGCCAGATGGTAACAGAGTGAACAGTCCGTGACTGGGGTCTTTGAGGATCTTTGGTGCCTTCCTCAGACACTGGCTGGTGTAGATGTCCTGGAGGGCAGGGAGCTTTCCCCCAGTGGGCCTGAGTTTCTTCAGCCGCCTGAGGTTGAAGAGGTGCTGCTGCGCCTTCTTCACCACGGCGGTGGTGTGATTGGACCATGTCAGGTCCTCGGTGATGTGCACGCCGGGGGACATGAACCTTTTCACCCTCTCCACTGCAGTCCTGTCGATGCTCATTCCCCTGTTTCCTGTAGTCCACCATCAGCTCCTTTGTTTTGCTGACGTTGAGGGAGAGGCTGTTTCCCCAGCACCGCTGTGCCAGGGCTCTAACCTCCTCCCAGTAAGCTGTCTCATCGCCGTCGACGATCAGACAAACTTAATGATGGCGTTGGAGTCATGCATGGCCACGCAGTCGTGGGTGAACAGGGAGTACAGGAGGGGGCTGAGTACGCTCCCAACGGCGGCCCCCCAACACACACACACACACACACACACACACACACACACACACACACACACACTAATCAATTAGCCGGATGTGGACTCTGCATTCTCTCATATGATTAATGAATATGAAATGCCAATGCCATAAATACATCCATTTGTACAGTCGAGGCCAAAAGTTTTGAGAATGACACAAATATTAATTTCCACAAAGTTTGCTGCTTCAGTGTCTTTAGATATGTTTTGTCAGATGTTACTATGGAATACTGAAGTATAATTACAAGCATTTCTTAAGTGTCAAAGGCTTTTTTTTGACAATTACATGAAGTTGATGCAAAGAGTCAATATTTGCAGTGTGACCCTTCTTTTTCAAGACCTCTGCAGTCCGCCCTGGCATGCTGTCAATTAACTTCTGGGCCACATCCTGACTGATGGCAACCCATTCTTGCATAATCAATGCTTGGAGTTTGTCAGAATTTGTGGGTTTTTGTTTGTCCACCCATCTCTTGAGGATTGACCACAAGTTCTCAATGGGATTAAGGTCTGGGGAGTTTCCTGGCCATGGACCCAAAATATCGATGTTTTGTTCCCCGAGCCACTTAGTTGTCACTGTTGCCTTATGGTAAGGTGCTCCATCATGCTGGAAAAGGCATTGTTCATCACCAAACTGTTCCTGGATGGTTGGGAGAAGTTATTCATGGCTGTGTTCTTAGGCAAAATTGTGAGTGAGCCCACTCCCTTGGCTTAGAAGCAACCCCACACATGAATGGTCTCAGGATGCTTTACTGTTGTTATGACACAGGACTGATGGTAGCGCTCACCTTGTCTTCTCCGGACAAGCTTTTTTCCTGATGCCCCAAACAATCGGAAAGGGAATTCATCAAGAAAAAATGACTTTACCCCAGTCCTCAGCAGTCCAATCCCTGTAACTTTTGCAGAATATCAGTCTGTCCCTGATGTTTTTCCTGGAGAGAAGTGGCTTCTTTGCTGCCCTGCAGATGCACTCACACCTTCCTGCTGCCATTCCTGAGCAAGCTCTGTACTGGTGGTGCCCCGATCTCGCAGCTGAATCAACTTTAGGAGACGGTCCTGGCGCTTGCTGGACTTTCTTGGGCGCCCTGAAGCCTTCTTCACAACAATTGAACCGCTCTCCTTGAAGTTCTTGATGATCCAATAAATGGTTGATTTAGGTGCAATCTTACTGGCAGCACTATCCTTGCCTGTGAAGCCCTTTTTGTGCAAAGCAATGATGACGGCACATGTTTCCTTGCAGGTAACCATGTTTGACAGAGGAAGAACTGATTCCAAGCACCACCCTCCTTTTGAAGCTTCCAGTCTGTTATTTGAACTCAATCAGCATGACAGAGTGATCTCAAGCCTTGTCCTCGTCAACACTCACACCTGTGTTAACGAGAGAATCACTGACATGATGTCAGCTGGTCCTTTTGTGGCAGGGCTGAAATGCAGTGGAAATGTTTTGGGGGGATTCAGTTAATTTGCATGGGAAAGAGGGACTTTGCAATTAATTGCAATTCATCTGATGACTCTTCATAACATTCTGGAATATATGCAAATTTCCATCATACAAACTGATTGTTTTGATTAATAATGAACCATTATCATGCACCTGTCCTGAAACGGGCAGAGGGGAAAAAATACGTAATCTATGCACTTAAATAGCGAATGGAGGACGCTTTTCCCGTGGTTCATTTTCATGCCAGCCAGGTAGGCTATACTCCTGTTGTAAAGGTAAACAATGTGCTTAATATTGGGAAAGTTGAGAAATAAATATAGTAGGCCTAGTCTATAGAAAGCTGATGGGATCATCCTCTTTTTATTAGAGGCCATCACTCTGTTTTCTCATGCAATTGCATAGCCTATAGAAATGTTGCGCAACATGAGCTCATGGGCTCTCATGAAGTGTTTGATTAGATTTTTGATTACATTAGCGTTGATGTGAGAGTGATTTAGATGGACAATAAAGTGCTGAGTACCAGGCAGTTTTCAAGTTTGGTAGGCTATTAATGACCAGCAGCAGACCTTGGAGAAGCCTAATTACCGTGACTAAACGGTCAAGTGGAATTTCACTGCCTTCATGACTCGTGACCGCCGGTGTGGCGGTAATACGGTCACCGCAACAGCCCAAGGCTCAACCCCCCTGAATGAGAAATGAGCCCCCTAAATACAACAAAACTCAAACTTTGGGCGGGGTCTCTAAATAATGCTAAGTTAACCATTCTCCTTTAATCCTTAAGAGTTTATTGACCTGTTGCGTCAATCTAAGTAACATAATAAAACATTCCCATCAAAATCCATCAGTTTAAACTAGAGATATCTATTTTTTTGTGTAGGCTGCGTTTCAATCCACCGCATCCGCCAATAGCGGCCTTCCGCATCTGCGGTGGAAGGTGGCCGAGCTACAGCAGTGTTTATCAGACAATGAGACATCCCGAAAATCAGTCTTCTAACGAAAACGTCTGTACGTCCGAAAGGTTTGGCCTAAAAAACACATGACCACTATGGATTGATTTGACTGTTGCGAACACGATTGAGTTCTCCGTTTTGCTCTACGACCCCCCCCCCCCACAAACCCCCACAATGTTGTTCTCCGTTTTGCTCTACGACCCCCCCCCCCCCCCACAAACCCCCAGAATGTTGTTCTCCGTTTTGCTCTACGACCCCCCCCCCACAAACCCCCAGAATGTTGTTCTCCGTTTTGCTCTACGACCCCCCCCCCCCCCACAAACCCCCAGAATGTTGTTCTCCGTTTTGCTCTACTACCCCCCCCACAAACCCCCACAATGTTGTTCTCCGTTTTGCTCTACTACCCCCCCCCCCCACAAACCCCCACAATGTTGTTCTCCGTTTTGCCCCACGACCCCCCCCCCCCACGAACCCCCACAATGTTGTTCTCCGTTTTGCCCCACGACCCCCCCCCCCCCCCACGAACCCCCACAATGTTGTTCTCCGTTTTGCCCCACGACCCCCCCCCACAAACCCCCACAATGTTGTTCTCCGTTTTGCCCCACGACCCCCCCCCCCCACAAACCCCCACAATGTTGTTCTCCGTTTTGCTCTACGATCCCCCCACAAACCCCCACAATGTTGTTCTCCGTTTTGCCCCACGACCCCCCCCCCCACAAACCCCCACAATGTTGTTCTCCGTTTTGCTCTACGATCCCCCCACAAACCCCCACAATGTTGTTCTCCGTTTTGCCCCACGACCCCCCCCCCCCCCCACGAACCCCCACAATGTTGTTCTCCGTTTTGCCCCACGACCCCCCCCCACAAACCCCCACAATGTTGTTCTCCGTTTTGCCCCACGACCCCCCCCCCCCCACAAACCCCCACAATGTTGTTCTCCGTTTTGCTCTACGATCCCCCCACAAACCCCCACAATGTTGTTCTCCGTTTTGCCCCACGACCCCCCCCCCCCCCCACGAACCCCCACAATGTTGTTCTCCGTTTTGCCCCACGACCCCCCCCCACAAACCCCCACAATGTTGTTCTCCGTTTTGCCCCACGACCCCCCCCCCCCCCACAAACCCCCACAATGTTGTTCTCCGTTTTGCTCTACGATCCCCCCACAAACCCCCACAATGTTGTTCTCCGTTTTGCCCCACGACCCCCCCCCCCCCCCCCCCCACAAACCCCCACAATGTTGTTCTCCGTTTTGCTCTACGATCCCCCCACAAACCCCCACAATGTTGTTCTCCGTTTTGCCCCACGACCCCCCCCCCCCCCCACGAACCCCCACAATGTTGTTCTCCGTTTTGCCCCACGACCCCCCCCCCCCACGAACCCCCACAATGTTGTTCTCCGTTTTGCTCTACGATCCCCCCACAAACCCCCACAATGTTGTTCTCCGTTTTGCCCCACGACCCCCCCCCCCACGAACCCCCACAATGTTGTTCTCCGTTTTGCCCCACGACCCCCCCCCCCCCCCCCCCACGAACCCCCACAATGTTGTTCTCCGTTTTGCCCCACGACCCCCCCCCCCCCACAAACCCCCACAATGTTGTTCTCCGTTTTGCTCTACGATCCCCCCACAAACCCCCACAATGTTGTTCTCCGTTTTGCCCCACGACCCCCCCCCCCCACAAACCCCCACAATGTTGTTCTCCGTTTTGCTCTACGATCCCCCCACAAACCCCCACAATGTTGTTCTCCGTTTTGCCCCACGACCCCCCCCCCCCCCCCCACGAACCCCCACAATGTTGTTCTCCGTTTTGCCCCACGACCCCCCCCCCACAAACCCCCACAATGTTGTTCTCCGTTTTGCCCCACGACCCCCCCCCCCACAAACCCCCACAATGTTGTTCTCCGTTTTGCTCTACGATCCCCCCACAAACCCCCACAATGTTGTTCTCCGTTTTGCCCCACGACCCCCCCCCCCCCACAAACCCCCACAATGTTGTTCTCCGTTTTGCTCTACGATCCCCCCACAAACCCCCACAATGTTGTTCTCCGTTTTGCTCTACGACCCCCAGAAGCCTCCACGGGACTCGTCTGAAGTCGGTACCACCGATGTGCCACCTTTTGTCTGTAGCGTCCAAACTGTTTGGGCTACTAACGAATATTACCCCTCTATGGAAAGGGGAGACTCTCAGGAACATGACGGTGTTCTCCGTTGTGCTCTATGTCAGTATCACAGGACTCATCTGAAGGTAACAAAGTAGAGGTTGAAAAAATGAATGAAGTATGGAGGTAGTTTTGTGCCAAAAAAAGAAGTGTTTAATTTGTGTCCAAAACCCCTAAATAATAAAATGTACACCCCCATCTATTACAGCCCCTTTCCAGGTGTCCCGACTTTCCTTTCCACACAAAAAGGTCAGTTTTTCAGTAAGACGCATCAATTAATTCAGGCTACAAGAGTGTTGACCGAATGAAAAATGACTGGGCCTATAGACGTGGAGAGATCCTGTCCTGGCTGGGCCTATAGACGTGGAGAGATCCTGGCTGGGCCTATAGACGTGGAGAGATCCTGTCCTGGCTGGGCCTATAGACGTGGAGAGATCCTGTCCTGGCTGGGCCTATAGACGTGGATAGATCCTGTCCTGGCTGGGCCTATAGACGTGGAGAGATCCTGTCCTGGCTGGGCCTATAGACGTGGAGAGATCCTGTCCTGGCTGGGCCTATAGACGTGGAGAGATCCTGTCCTGGCTGGGCCTATAGACGTGGAGAGATCCTGTCCTGGCTGGGCCTATAGACGTGGAGAGATCCTGTCCTGGCTGGGCCTATAGACGTGGAGAGATCCTGTCCTGGCTGGGCCTATAGACGTGGAGAGATCCTGTCCTGGCTGGGCCTATAGACGTGGAGAGATCCTGTCCTGGCTGGGCCTATAGACGTGGAGAGATCCTGTCCTGGCTGGGACTATAGACGTGGAGAGATCCTGTCCTGGCTGGGACTATAGACGTGGAGAGATCCTGTCCTGGCTGGGACTATAGACGTGGAGAGATCCTGTCCTGGCTGGGACTATAGACGTGGAGAGATCCTGTCCTGGCTGGGACTATAGACGTGGAGAGATCCTGTCCTGGCTGGGACTATAGACGTGGAGAGATCCTGTCCTGGCTGGGACTATAGACGTGGAGAGATCCTGTCCTGGCTGGGACTATAGACGTGGAGAGATCCTGTCCTGGCTGGGACTATAGACGTGGAGAGATCCTGTCCTGGCTGGGACTATAGACGTGGAGAGATCCTGTCCTGGCTGGGACTATAGACGTGGAGAGATCCTGTCCTGGCTGGGACTATAGACGTGGAGAGATCCTGTCCTGGCTGGGACTATAGACGTGGAGAGATCCTGTCCTGGCTGGGACTATAGACGTGGAGAGATCCTGTCCTGGCTGGGACTATAGACGTGGAGAGATCCTGTCCTGGCTGGGACTATAGACGTGGAGAGATCCTGTCCTGGCTGGGACTATAGACGTGGAGAGATCCTGTCCTGGCTGGGACTATAGACGTGGAGAGATCCTGTCCTGGCTGGGACTATAGACGTGGAGAGATCCTGTCCTGGCTGGGCCTATAGACGTGGAGAGATCCTGTCCTGGCTGGGCCTATAGACGTGGAGAGATCCTGTCCTGGCTGGGCCTATAGACGTGGAGAGATCCTGTCCTGGCTGGGCCTATAGACGTGGAGAGATCCTGTCCTGGCTGGGCCTATAGACGTGGAGAGATCCTGTCCTGGCTGGGCCTATAGACGTGGAGAGATCCTGTCCTGGCTGGGCCTATAGACGTGGAGAGATCCTGTCCTGGCTGGGCCTATAGACGTGGAGAGGTCCTGTCCTGGCTGGGCCTATAGACGTGGAGAGGTCCTGTCCTGGCTGGGCCTATAGACGTGGAGAGGTCCTGTCCTGGCTGGGCCTATAGACGTGGAGAGGTCCTGTCCTGGCTGGGCCTATAGACGTGGAGAGATCCTGTCCTGGCTGGGCCTATAGACGTGGAGAGATCCTGTCCTGGCTGGGCCTATAGACGTGGAGAGATCCTGTCCTGGCTGGGCCTATAGACGTGGAGAGATCCTGTCCTGGCTGGGCCTATAGACGTGGAGAGATCCTGTCCTGGCTGGGCCTATAGACGTGGAGAGATCCTGGCTGGGCCTATAGACGTGGAGAGATCCTGTCCTGGCTGGGCCTATAGACGTGGAGAGATCCTGTCCTGGCTGGGCCTATAGACGTGGAGAGATCCTGTCCTGGCTGGGACTATAGACGTGGAGAGGTCCTGTCCTGGCTGGGCCTATAGACGTGGAGAGGTCCTGTCCTGGCTGGGCCTATAGACGTGGAGAGATCCTGTCCTGGCTGGGACTATAGACGTGGAGAGATCCTGTCCTGGCTGGGCCTATAGACGTGGAGAGGTCCTGTCCTGGCTGGGCCTATAGACGTGGAGAGGTCCTGTCCTGGCTGGGCCTATAGACGTGGAGAGGTCAGAGTTGTTGCACTCTCCTTCCCATGGAAGCATAAACCAACACCTTGGCGAGTGTTTTGTTGACTCACCCTTCAGTTTCAGAAAAGCAGCATAGCCAGTGATTGTCATGCATTTTGGGATGACAATTATGCTGTTATATTTTACTGTTAAAATAGGGCTTCATAATTTTCAGATTAGTTTTTGTTCTGTGTCGATGACTTTGCCTGCGTCTTTATGTGCTAATATCATAGGGGAGAGTGGAAACTCAAAACACATTAGCTAGATTGCTAACTGTAAATATAACACCCACTGCTAGTAGCCATGTATTCATCTAACAGTAAATGTTTTTCAAGATTGTTGCAGTTTTAGCCCACCGTCCAATGAGTCCTCTGCAGTCACAATGGCCAATGCACATTCCATATCGCAAAGCCATATCAAATATCTTGGTTGTAAAATAGTTGCTGTTTTAGTTGCTGAGAAATCAAAATGATCCCTACAGAAATCTGATCACATCCTTTCTTCAACTGCGACAACAGGCTAGCTGTGTTTTCCCCGGGAAAGGAGAGAGTGAGTGTATTGCTGGGCACAGCAGGAGGTCCCAGTGAAACAGCTGCAGGGGCAGACAGACCTTTTCATTACAGGAATCATGCACTTCACTGTTTGACCAAATCATGTTTTTAGCCTCCTAACAAAAGAATGAGGCCATTTTGAGTGAGGTGACCATGTAAAATGTGTAGCTCACACTGATGTGACTCATTAAAAATGGAACTCGGACGCACATCCAAGTCAAAGGGTCGCAAGATGGTGGCAGTCTGGAGCCCTGCCTCCCTCCCTCTCTCCCCCCCACTTCCTCCCTCCCTCTCTCTCCCCCCACTTCCTCCCTCCCCCTCCCTCTCTACCTAGAGGTGTTCCTCCCTCCCCCTCCCTCTCTACCTAGAGGTGTTCCTCCCTCCCCCTCCCTCTCTACCTAGAGGTGTTCCTCCTCCCCTCCTCTCTCTCTCACCTACGAATTTCCTCCTCTTCTCTCCTCTGTTAGAATTGTCAGCTCTCGCTAATATCACATTGTCTTACAATGATATAAGAATTAAAAACCGGAGACTGGAGGAGAGGAAGAGTGGAAAATGAGCGCCCAGCCTCAGACAGCCAGCAGGCCTCACCCCCTGGTCTGTTCCTCAGACAGCCAGCGGGCCTCACCCCCTGGTCTGTTCCTCAGGCAGCCAGCGGGCCTCGCCCCCTGGTCTGTTCCTCAGGCAGCCAAGCGGGCCTCGCCCCCTGGTCTGTTCCTCAGGCAGCCAAGCGGGCCTCACCCCCTGGTCTGTTCCTCAGACAGCCAGCGGGCCTCACCCCCTGGTCTGTTCCTCAGACAGCCAAGCGGGCCTCGCCCCCTGGTCTGTTCCTCGGGCAGCCAAGCGGGCCTCGCCCCTTGGTCTGTTCCTCGGGCAGCCAAGCGGGCCTCGCCCCCTGGTCTGTTCCTCGGGCAGCCAAGCGGGCCTCGCCCCCTGGTCTGTTCCTCGGGCAGCCAAGCGGGCCTCGCCCCCTGGTCTGTTCCTCGGACAGCCAAGCGGGCCTCGCCCCCTGGTCTGTTCCTCGGGCAGCCAAGCGGGCCTCGCCCCCTGGTCTGTTCCTCGGGCAACCAAGCGGGCCTCGCCCCCTGGTCTGTTCCTCGGGCAGCCAAGCGGGCCTCGCCCCCTGGTCTGAATGACACTCAGGGCCTACTGGCACCGTTTGGAGTCTAGACGTTGAGAGATGTTGACATGAACTTAGACATATGAACAAGGAAACCACAGTGCAAAGGAAGGTTACCTGTGTTTACTTTAGGATCTGTAGAAGATTGACATATTTGAATTAGTTTCGCTGATAAAATCCTGTGTATCACAGTCAGACTGTGTATGAGTGTAGCTTAGGTGTTGTGTGTCAGAGATAAGCCTGTAGTTATTAAGGTCTCTGTTCTGCACTGTTGTGCCCCGTTCTGTTCTGACCTGCTCTGCTCTGACCTGCTCTGTTCTGTGAAAAGAAGGGGGGGGGCCGGCAG
>NC_052344.1:23003769-23138144 GCF_016432855.1 Salvelinus namaycush | reverse complement strand
ACACACAACACACACACACTACAGTCTCAGTCCACACACACTACTTAGTCACACACACACACACACTACAGTCTAGTCCACACACACACACACACACACTACAGTCTAGTCCACACACACACACACACACACTACAGTCTAGTCCACACACACACACACACACACTACAGTCTAGTCCACACACACACACACACACACTAAAGTCTAGTCACACACACACACACACACCACTACAGTCTAGTCCACACACACCACACACTACAGTCTAGTCCACACACACACACACTACAGTCTAGTCCACACACACACACACACTACAGTCTAGTCCACACACACACACACACACTACAGTCTAGTCCACACACACACACACACACTACAGTCTAGTCCACACACACACACACACACTACAGTCTAGTCCACACACACACACACACACACTACAGTCTAGTCCACACACACACACACACACACACTACAGTCTAGTCCACACACACACACACACTACAGTCTAGTCCACACACACACACACACACACACTACAGTCTAGTCCACACACACACACACACTACAGTCTAGTCCACACACACACACACACTACAGTCTAGTCCACACACACACACACTACAGTCTAGTCCACACACACACACACTACAGTCTAGTCCACACACACACACACTACAGTCTAGTCCACACACACACACACTACAGTCTAGTCCACACACACACACACACACAGTCTAGTCCACACACACACAACACACTACAGTCTAGTCCACACACACACACACTACAGTCTAGTCCACACACACACACACACTACACAGTCTAGTCCACACACACACACACTAACAAGTCTAGTCCACACACACACACACTACAGTCTAGTCCACACACACACACACACACTACAGTCTAGTCCACACACACACACACACACTACAGTCTAGTCCCACACACACACACACTACAGTCTAGTCACACACACACACACACTACAGTCTAGTCCACACACACACACTACAGTCTAGTCCACACACACACACTACAGTCTAGTCCACACACACACACACTACAGTCTAGTCCACACACACACACACTACAGTCTAGTCCACACACACACACTACAGTCTAGTCCACACACACACACTACAGTCTAGTCCACACACAACCACCTACACAGTCTAGTCCACACACACACACAGTCTAGTCCACACACACACACTAACCAGTCTAGTCACCACACACACACACCTAACAGTCTAGTCCACACACACACACTACAGTCTAGTCCACACACACACACTACAGTCTAGTCCACACACACACACTACAGTCTAGTCCACACACACACACTACAGTCTAGTCCACACACACACACTACAGTCTAGTCCACACACACACACTACAGTCTAGTCCACACACACACTACAGTCTAGTCCACACACACACACACTACAGTCTAGTCCACACACACACACTACAGTCTAGTCCACACACACACACTACAGTCTAGTCCACACACACACACTACAGTCTAGTCCACACACACTACAGTCTAGTCCACACACACACACTACAGTCTAGTCCACACACACACTACAGTCTAGTCCACACACACACTACAGTCTAGTCCACACACACACACTACAGTCTAGTCCACACACACACTACAGTCTAGTCGCAGTATGTGGAAGAGGAGAGGAAGAGGATAGGAGCTCCTAAACAAGATAATGTTACCATGGCTAGGAAGATAATGGTACCATGGTTAGGAAGATAATGTTACCATGGCTAGGAAGATAATGTTACCATGGCTAGGAAGATAATGTTACCATGGTTAGGAAGATAATGTTACCATGGTTAGGAAGATAATGGAGGAGAGAGAGACAGGGAGAGAGGGACAGAGAAAGGGAGAGACAGGGAGAGAGAAAAAGAGAGTGAATGAGGCAGTGCATGTTACGCATTTAAACTGACCTTACTCATACCTCTTCCCTCCCTCCCCACCCTCACTTCTTCCCTCCCCACCCTCACTTCTTCCCTCCCTCCCTTCTCTCTGTGCAGAGTTCTCAATCACAGCTTGTGTTTTCCCAAGGCAGTAAACAGCTCCTGACAGACTCACTCTGTTAATGTCCTTATAGTACAACAGTCTCCTTTCAGCCACAGAGTGCATCAATCACTTCATAGGACAAGAGAATAAGTCCAACAACCATTTTGATTGAGACTCAACACTACTTGATACACTCGACTAGCAACTATGAGAACAATAAAGTATCTATCCTTTTATATACTTAACAGGGGGTGTACAAGTGCACACTTGGGGGAAGAGGTGCTGGGCTCTTGTGATGTTAAAATCAAATCAAATTGTATTTGTCACATTCGCCGAATACAACAGGTGTAGTAGACCTTACCGTGAAATGCCGAATACAACAGGTGTAGGAAGACCTTACCAGGAAATGCTTCCTGACAAGCCATTAACCAACAATGCAGTTCAAGAAATAGAGTTAAGAAAATATTTACTAAATAAACTAAAGTAAAAAATGTACTAAAGAGTAACAATAAAATAACGAGGCTATATACAGGGGGTACCGGTACAGAGTCAATGTGGAGGCTATATACAGGGGGTACCGGTACAGAGTCAATGTGGAGGCTATATACAGGGGGTACCGGTACAGAGTCAATGTGGAGGCTATATTACAGGGGGTACCGGTACAGAGTCAATGTGAGGCTATATTACAGGAGGTACCGGTACCAAGTCAATGTGGAGGCTATATACAGGGGGTACCGGTACAGAGTCAATGTGGAGGCTATATACAGGTGGTACCAGTACAGAGTCAATGTGGAGGCTATATACAGGGGTACCGGTACAGAGTCAATGTGGAGGCTATATACAGTGGTACCAGTACTGAGTCAATGTGGAGACTATATACAGGGGGTACCGGTACAGAGTCAATGTGGAGGTTATATACAGGTGGTACCAGTACAGAGTCAATGTGGAGGCTATATACAGGGGGTACCGGTACAGATCAATGTGAGGCTATATACAGGGGGTACCGATACAGAGTCAATGTGGAGACTATATACAGGGGGTACCGGTACAGAGTCAATGTGGAGACTATATACAGGGGTACCGGTACAGAGTCAATGTGGAGGCTATATACAGGGGTACCGGTACAGAGTCAATGTGGAGACTATATACAGGGGGTACCGGTACAAGTCAATGCGGAGGCTATATACAGGGGGTACGGTACAGAGTCATGTGGAGGCTATATACAGGGGGTACCGTACAGAGTCAATGTGGACCTATATACAGGGGGTACCGGTACAGAGTCAATGTGGAGGCTATATACAGGGGGTACGGTACAGAGTCAATGTGGAGGCTATATACAGGGGGTACCGGTACAGAGTCAATGTGGAGGCTATATACAGGGGGTACCGTTACAGAGTCAATGTGGAGGCTATATACAGGGGGTACCAGTACAGAGTCAATGTGAGGCTATATACAGGGGGTACCGGTACAAGTCAATGTGGAGGCTATATACAGGGGGTACCGGTACAGAGTCAATGTGGAGCTATATACAGGGGGTACCGTACAGAGTCAATGTGGAGGCTATATACAGGGGTACCGGTACAGAGTCAATGTGGAGACTATATACAGGGGGTACGGTACCAAGTCAATGTGGAGGCTATATACAGGGGGTACCGGTACCAAGTCAATGCGAGGCTATATTACAGGGGGTACCGTACGAGTCAATGTGGAGGCTATATACAGGGGGTACCGGTACAGAGTCAAGTGGGAGTATATACAGGGGGTACCGGTACAGAGTCAATGTGGAGGCTATATACAGGGGTTACCGGTACAGAGTCAATGTGGAGGCTATATACAGGGGGTACCGGTACAGAGTCAATGTGGAGGCTATATACAGGGGGTACCGGTACAGAGTCAATGTAGGCTATATACAGGGGGTACCGGTACAGAGTCAATGTGGAGGCTATATACAGGGGGTACCGGTACAGTCAATGTGGAGGCTATATACAGGGGTACCGTACAGAGTCAATGCGGAGGCTATATACAGGGGGTACCGGTACAGAGTCAATGTGGAGGCTATATACAGGGGGTACCGGTACCGAGTCAATGTGGAGGCTATATACAGGGGGTACTGAGTCAATGTGCGGCGTTACAGGTTAGTCGAGGTAATTTGTACATGTAGGTAGGGGTGAAGTGACTATGCATAGATAATAAACAGCGAGTAGCAGCAGTGTACATGTAGGTAGGGGTGAAGTGGCTATGCATAGATAATAAACAGCGAGTAGCAGCAGTGTACATGTAGGTAGGGGTGAAGTGACTATGTATAGATAATAAACAGAGAGTAGCAGCAGTGTACATGTAGGTAGGGGTGAAGTGACTATGTATAGATAATAAACAGAGAGTAGCAGCAGTGTACATGTAGGTAGGGGTGAAGTGACTATGTATAGATAATAAACAGCGAGTAGCAGCAGTGTACATGTAGGTAGGGGTGAAGTGGCTATGTATAGATAATAAACAGACAGTAACAGCAGTGTACATGTAGGTAGGGGTGAAGTGACTATGTATAGATAATAAACAGCGAGTAGCAGCAGTGTACATGTAGGTAGGGGTGAAGTGACTATGTATAGATAATAAACAGAGAGTAGCAGCAGTGTACATGTAGGTAGGGGTGAAGTGACTATGTATAGATAATAAACAGAGAGTAGCAGCAGTGTACATGTAGGTAGGGGTGAAGTGACTATGTATAGATAATAAACAGCGAGTAGCAGCAGTGTACATGTAGGTAGGGGTGAAGTGGCTATGTATAGATAATAAACAGACAGTAACAGCAGTGTACATGTAGGTAGGGGTGAAGTGACTATGTATAGATAATAAACAGCGAGTAGCAGCAGTGTACATGTAGGTAGGGGTAAAGTGACTATGTATAGATAATAAACAGCGAGTAACAGCAGTGTACATGTAGGTAGGGGTAAAGTGACTATGTATAGATAATAAACAGCGAGTAGCAGCAGTGTACATGTAGGTAGGGGTAAAGTGACTATGCATAGATAATAAACAGCGAGTAACAGCAGTGTATTAAACAATGTGGTGTCAATATAAATAGTCCAGGTGGCCATTTGATTATTCAGCAGTCTTATGGCTTGGGGATAGAAGCTGTTAAGGAGCCTTTTGGTCCTAGACTTGGGCGATCGGGCCTACCACCGCTGGGCGATCGGGCCTACCACCGCTGGGCGATCGGGCCTACCACCGCTGGGCGATCGGGCCTACCACCGCTGGGCGATCGGGCCTACCACCGCTGGGCGATCGGGCCTACCACCGCTGGGCGATCGGGCCTACCACCGTTGGGTCGTCAGCAAACTTAATGGTGTTGGAGTCGTGCATGGCCACGTGGGTGAACAGGGAGTACAGGAGGGGACTGAGCACGCTCCTCTGAGGGGCCCCCGTGTTGAGGATCAGCGTGGCAGATGTTTTTACCTAGCCTTATCACCTGGGGGCGGCCCATCAGGAAGTCAAGGATCCAGTTGCAGAGGGAGGTGTTTAGTCCCAGGGTCCTTAGTGATGAGCTTTGAGGGCACTATGGCATTGAACGCTGAGTTGTAGTCAATGAATAGCATTCTTACATAGGTGTTCCTTTTGTCCAGGTGGGAAAGGGCAGTGTGCAGTGGGTCTAGGGTTTCCGGGATGATGGTGTTGATGTGAGCCATGACCAGCCTTTCAAAGCATTTCATGGCTACGGGGCGGTAGTCATTTAGGCAGGTTACCTTCGCTTTCTTGGGCACAGGGACTACGGTAGTCTGCTTGAAACGTGTAGGTATTACAGACTCAGTCAGGGAGAAGTTGAAAATGTCCGTGAAGACGCTTACCCAGTGATAATGTTTGTCTTTATTCCATGGAAGAAAAACACTTGACTGGCTTCTATTCCATGTCTTTATACTGTAGTAGGGAGGTAAAATGTTTGTCTGGCTTCTATTCCATGTCTTTATACTGTAGTAGGGAGGTAAAATGTTTGACTGGCTTCTATTCCATGTCTTTATACTGTAGTAGGGAGGTAAAATGTTTGACTGGCTTCTATTCCATGTCTTTATACTGTAGTAGGGAGGTAAAATGTTTGACTGGCTTCTATTGCATGTCTTTATACTGTAGTAGGGAGGTAAAATGTTTGACTGGCTCCTATTCCATGTCTTTATACTGTAGTAGGGAGGTAAAATGTTTGTCTGGCTTCTATTCCATGTCTTTATACTGTAGTAGGGAGGTAAAATGTTTGTCTGGCTTCTATACCATGTCTTTATACTGTAGTAGGGAGGTAAAATGTTTGACTGGCTTCTATTCCATGTCTTTATACTGTAGTAGGGAGGTAAAATGTTTGTCTGGCTTCTATTCCATGTCTTTATACTGTAGTAGGGAGGTAAAATGTTTGACTGTCTTCTATTCCATGTCTTTATACTGTAGTAGGGAGGTAAAATGTTTGACTGTCTCCTATTCCATGTCTTTATACTGTAGTAGGGAGGTAAAATGTTTGACTGTCTCCTATTCCATGTCTTTATACTGTAGTAGGGAGGTAAAATGTTTGACTGTCTCCTATTCCATGTCTTTATACTGTAGTAGGGAGGTAAAATGTTTGACTGTCTTCTATTCCATGTCTTTATACTGTAGTAGGGAGGTAAAATGTTTGACTGTCTTCTATTCCATGTCTTTATACTGTAGTAGGGAGGTCAAATGTTTGACTGTCTTCTATTCCATGTCTTTATACTGTAGTAGGGAGGTAAAATGTTTGACTGGCTTCTATTCCATGTCTTTATACTGTAGTAGGGAGGTAAAATGTTTGACTGTCTTCTATTCCATGTCTTTATACTGTAGTAGGGAGGTAAAATGTTTGACTGTCTCCTATTCCATGTCTTTATTACTGTAGTAGGGAGGTAAAATGTTTGACTGGCTTCTATTCCATGTCTTTATACTGTAGTAGGGAGGTAAAATGTTTGACTGGCTCCTATTCCATGTCTTTATACTGTTAATTGTCTCACCGTTTCAAAGTCTGCCTTTATTATATGTAACCAACAGGTCTTCATGGTTTCTATGTCCTGTCTTCACAATGTTCAATACATCACTCATTGATACGGTCTTGCTTCATTCTAGTGTTACCTGTTGATGGTGAAAGGTTGCCGTGACTGCTGTTGCTTGGGCATGCAGATGATGCTGGGAGAGGCACGGTTGGGGCTGCCCAGGCCCGAGCTGCCCAGGCTGTTGGTCCTGCCCCCACTAGGCATGCCCCCCACCATGACCTCCTGGCGCCCCACCTGCTGAGGGGTGCTCACCATACTCCGCGTGTTCATGGGTAGGATGCCCCTACAGTGAGACACAGAGAGAGAGAGACACAGAGAGAGAGAGAGACACAGAGAGAGAGAGAGACACAGAGAGAGAGAGAGACACAGAGAGAGAGAGAGACACAGAGAGAGAGAGAGACACAGAGAGAGAGAGAGACACAGAGAGAGAGAGAGACACAGAGAGAGAGAGAGAGAGAGAGAGAGAGAGAGAGAGAGAGAGAGAGAGAGAGAGAGAGAGACAGAGAGAGAGAGACAGAGAGGAGGTATCTCAGAGACATGGATGTGATCAGGACAACATGAAAAGCACATCAGATAAAAAGAGAACGGAATAAGAATTGCTGATTCATCAAAACCTTGTTTTCATTAGTTAGGATGAGTGATCTGTACCTACTACAGTCCTAACCCCATAGGGAGGAGCTCACCTGGCTGCTGACAGCTGCACTGTCATCAACAACATTCTCCTGTTGCCAAGCAACTTCTAATGCTTCAGTCAGCTGAATCAAGTTGGTAGAACCAGACACGTTGAGATGAATCCCAGAGCCAACTAGGTGACTAACACGTCAATGTAAATGACAGTACATGGCCTGTAAGTGGAGGGGTGTACCTGCTTGGCGAGGGAGGAGTATGGAGGGACATTGTGGGGGCGACGCCAGTGGCAGGGGTAACGTGGCTCGGTAGCTGGTTGCCCTGTGGTAGAATACGATTCAACTGAGCAGTGTTGCTCATGCCCCTCATAGGGAACCCTAGGGCACCTGGACGTCACACAGACACACAGGGGAGACAGATAGTTATAGTTGGAGAGATACAGGCTTTAAAACGGGCAGCTATATTCCTTTAATCAGTAGACATACACAGGGAGAAAGGCAGTGGGTTAGAGTCGGAGATAAACAGGCTTTGGACTGGTAAGCTCTGAAGACACTAGGCTATTTTCCTTTAAAATACTTGGGAAAACAGAGATTGAGTTTTTCAAGACAGCAGCTGACAGGAGAAGCCGATAGTGACAACATGGAACCCAGAGGACTACTGTATTTATATTGATCTGTGTACCAAGGTCGGCCTCAATTACACTTTCAACTCAGCCAATTCAATCCACTTCCTGAACTGAACAGGATATGGAATTGACCGCAATCCTTTCCTGTAGAGCATTATGCCATAGGTAGGACATATTAACCCAGCTAAAGGATCAGACCGGAGGACGTGTGTTTAGTCCCAAACGGCATCTTATTCCCCATTAAGTACACTACTTTTGACCAGAGCTCTAAATGCAGGCTAAGCCGTGACAGAATGCAGGCTAAGCCGTGACAGAATGCAGGCTAAGCCGTGACAGAATGCAGGCTAAGCAGTGACAGAATGCAGGCTAAGCAGTGACAGAATGCAGGCTAAGCAGTGACAGAATGCAGGCTAAGCAGTGACAGAATGCAGGCTAAGCAGTGACAGAATGCAGGCTAAGCAGTGACAGAACGCAGGCTAAGCAGTGACAGAACGCAGGCTAAGCAGTGACAGAACGCAGGCTAAGCAGTGACAGAACGCAGGCTAAGCAGTGACAGAACGCAGGCTAAGCAGTGACAGAACGCAGGCTAAGCAGTGACAGAACGCAGGCTAAGCAGTGACAGAACGCAGGCTAAGCAGTGACAGAACGCAAGCTAAGCAGTGGCAGAACGCAAGCTAAGCAGTGGCAGAACGCAGGCTAAGCAGTGGCAGAACGCAGGCTAAGCAGTGGCAGAACGCAAGCTAAGCAGTGACAGAACGCAAGCTAAGCAGTGACAGAACGCAAGCTAAGCAGTGGCAGAACGCAAGCTAAGCAGTGGCAGAACGCAAGCTAAGCAGTGGCAGAACGCAGGCTAAGCAGTGGCAGAACGCAGGCTAAGCCGTGACAGAACGCAGGCTAAGCCGTGGCAGAACGCAGGCTAAGCCGTGGCAGAACGCAGGCTAAGCAGTGGCAGAACGCAGGCTAAGCAGTGGCAGAACGCAGGCTAAGCCGTGGCAGAACGCAGGCTAAGCCGTGGCAGAACGCAGGCTAAGCAGTGGCAGAACGCAGGCTAAGCAGTGGCAGAACGCAGGCTAAGCCTTGACAGAACGCAGGCTAAGCAGTGGCAGAACGCAGGCTAAGCAGTGGCAGAACGCAGGCTAAGCAGTGGCAGAACGCAGGCTAAGCCGTGACAGAACGCAGGCTAAGCCGTGACAGAACGCAGGCTAAGCCGTGACAGAACGCAGGCTAAGCCGTGACAGAACGCAGGCTAAGCCGTGGCAGAACGCAGGCTAAGCAGTGGCAGAACGCAGGCTAAGCCGTGGCAGAACGCAGGCTAAGCCGTGACAGAACGCAGGCTAAGCCGTGAAAGAACGCAGGCTAAGCCGTGACAGAACGCAGGCTAAGCCGTGACAGAACGCAGGCTAAGCAGTGACAGAACGCAGGCTAAGCAGTGACAGAACGCAGGCTAAGCAGTGACAGAACGCAGGCTAAGCCGTGACAGAACGCAGGCTAAGCCGTGACAGAACGCAGGCTAAGCCGTGACAGAACGCAGGCTAAGCCGTGACAGAACGCAGGCTAAGCAGTGACAGAACGCAGGCTAAGCAGTGACAGAACGCAGGCTAAGCCGTGACAGAACGCAGGCTAACCAGTGACAGTATGCAGGCTAAGCAGTGACAGAATGCAGGCTAAGCCGTGACAGAATGCAGGCTAAGCCGTGACAGAACGCAGGCTAAGCCGTGACAGAACGCAGGCTAAGCCGTGACAGAACGCAGGCTAAGCCGTGACAGAACGCAGGATAAGCCGTGACAGAACGCAGGATAAGCCGTGACAGAACGCAGGATAAGCCGTGACAGAACGCAGGCTAAGCCTTGACAGAACGCAGGCTAAGCCGTGACAGAACGCAGGCTAAGCAGTGACAGAACGCAAGCTAAGCAGTGACAGAACGCAAGCTAAGCAGTGACAGAACGCAAGCTAAGCAGTGACAGAACGCAAGCTAAGCAGTGACAGAACGCAAGCTAAGCAGTGACAGAACGCAAGCTAAGCAGTGACAGAACGCAAGCTAAGCAGTGACAGAACGCAAGCTAAGCAGTGACAGAACGCAAGCTAAGCAGTGACAGAACGCAGGCTAAGCCGTGACAGAACGCAGGCTAAGCCGTGACAGAACGCAGGCTAAGCCGTGACAGAACGCAGGCTAAGCAGTGGCAGAACGCAGGCTAAGCAGTGGCAGAACGCAGGCTAAGCCTTGACAGAACGCAGGCTAAGCAGTGACAGAACGCAAGCTAAGCAGTGACAGAACGCAGGCTAAGCCGTGACAGAACGCAGGCTAAGCAGTGACAGAACGCAGGCTAAGCCGTGACAGAACGCAGGCTAAGCCGTGACAGAACGCAGGCTAAGCCGTGACAGAACGCAGGCTAAGCCGTGACAGAACGCAGGCTAAGCAGTGACAGAACGCAGGCTAAGCAGTGACAGAACGCAGGCTAAGCCGTGACAGAACGCAGGCTAAGCCGTGACAGAACGCAGGCTAACCAGTGACAGAACGCAGGCTAAGCCGTGACAGAATGCAGGCTAAGCCGTGACAGAACGCAGGCTAAGCAGTGACAGAACGCAGGCTAAGCAGTGACAGAACGCAAGCTAAGCAGTGACAGAACGCAAGCTAAGCAGTGACAGAACGCAAGCTAAGCAGTGACAGAACGCAAGCTAAGCAGTGACAGAACGCAAGCTAAGCAGTGACAGAACGCAAGCTAAGCAGTGACAGAACGCAAGCTAAGCAGTGACAGAACGCAAGCTAAGCAGTGACAGAACGCAAGCTAAGCAGTGACAGAACGCAAGCTAAGCAGTGACAGAACGCAAGCTAAGCAGTGACAGAACGCAAGCTAAGCAGTGACAGAACGCAAGCTAAGCAGTGACAGAACGCAAGCTAAGCAGTGACAGAACGTAAGCTAAGCAGTGACAGAACGCAAGCTAAGCAGTGACAGAACGCAAGCTAAGCAGTGACAGAACGCAAGCTAAGCAGTGACAGAACGCAGGCTAAGCCGTGACAGAACGCAGGCTAAGCCGTGACAGAACGCAGGCTAAGCAGTGACAGAACGCAGGCTAAGCCGTGACAGAACGCAGGCTAAGCCGTGACAGAACGCAGGCTAAGCCGTGACAGAACGCAGGCTAAGCCGTGACAGAACGCAGGCTAAGCAGTGACAGAACGCAGGCTAAGCCGTGACAGAACGCAGGCTAAGCCGTGACAGAACGCAGGCTAAGCCGTGACAGAACGCAGGCTAAGCAGTGACAGAACGCAGGCTAAGCCGTGACAGAACGCAGGCTAAGCAGTGACAGAATGCAGGCTAAGCCGTGACAGAACGCAGGCTAAGCCGTGACAGAACGCAGGCTAAGCCGTGACAGAACGCAGGCTAAGCCGTGACAGAACGCAGGCTAAGCCGTGACAGAACGCAGGCTAAGCCGTGACAGAACGCAGGCTAAGCCGTGACAGAACGCAGGCTAAGCCGTGACAGAATGCAGGCTAAGCCGTGACAGAACGCAGGCTAAGCCGTGACAGAACGCAGGCTAAGCAGTGACAGAACGCAGGCTAAGCCGTGACAGAACGCAGGCTAAGCCGTGACAGAACGCAGGCTAAGCCGTGACAGAACGCAGGCTAAGCCGTGACAGAACGCAGGCTAAGCCGTGACAGAATGCAGGCTAAGCAGTGACAGAATGCAGGCTAAGCCGTGACAGAATGCAGGCTAAGCAGTGACAGAATGCAGGCTAAGCAGTGACAGAACGCAGGCTAAGCAGTGACAGAACGCAGGCTAACCAGTGGAGTGCTCAAAGCCATGCATGGGATGGTGTAGGGACAGCGGACGAGCAGTGCTTACTTTGTGGCCCGTATAAACTGGCACCAAGCTGCGACAATTGACCTGACGACGATGGGGATGGAGATGCCAGCATCTGGAAGACAGGAAGCAGGAGATGCATGTTAGTGGAGGTTCATTCACTTGTCTTTCAGGTCACTTACAAGAGAAGGAACCTGGTCGGGGGTTTCAGTCAAAGATCTTTTCCTTTCACTTTACAAAGAAAGTCATCTGTTCTGTGGGATAAAAATGGTGTCTGATGTTAAATAAGCAGGGCTCCTTATTCTCCTCCTGTACTTCAGCTCTCTTGTATAGGCTACGTCACCTACACTCTCTTGTATAGGCTACGTCACCTACACTCTCTGGTATAGGCTACGTCACCTACACTCTCTTGTATAGGCTACGTCACCTACACTCTCTGGTATAGGCTACGTCACCTACACTCTCTGGTATAGGCTACGTCACCTACACTCTCTGGTATAGGCTACGTCACCTACACTCTCTGGTATAGGCTACGTCACCTACACTCTCTGGTATAGGCTACGTCACCTACACTCTCTGTCGGACCGGGCCAATTGGCTCTACTAGATGGAAGACAGCGTGTGTGGCTTTGTGTGGGTGAGCGGTTTGCTGATGTCAACGTTGTGAACAGAGGGCCCCATGGTGGCGGTGGGGTTATGGTATGGGCAGGCATAAGCTAAAGACAACGAACACAATAGCATTTTATTGATGGCCATTTGAATGCACAGAGATATCGTGACGAGATCCTGAGGCCCATTGTCGTGCCATTCATCCGCCACCATCACCTCATGTTTCAGCAGGATAATGTCGCAAGGATCTGTTCACAATTCCTAGAAGCTGAAAACGGCCTGCATACTCAGACATGTCACCCATTGAGCATGTTTGGGATGCTCTGGATCGACAGCGTGTTCCAGTTCCCGCCTATATACAGCAACTTCGCACAGCCATTGAAGAGGAGCGGGACAACACTTCACAGGCCACAATTAACAGCCTGATGAGGGGTTGCGCTGCATGGGGGAAATGCTGGTCACAACAAATACTCTTTGCTTCTCTGATCCATACTCCTACCTATTTCTACGGTATCTGTGACCAGATGAATATCTGTATTCCCAGTCATGTGAAATCCATAGATTAGGACCTAATGAATTCATTTTCAATTGACTGATTTCCTTATTATGAACTGTAAGTCAGAAATATCTTGGAAATTGTTTCATGTTGCGTTTATATTTTTGCTCAGTGTGGTCGGCTGTCATCAGGTAAAGCTGTACACCGTATGGTCGGCTGTCATCAGTCATCAGGTAAAGCTGTATAAGGTTATGGTTGGCTGTCATCAGTCATCAGGTAAAGCTGTATAAGGTTATGGTTGGCTGTCATCAGTCATCAGGTAAAGCTGTATAAGGTTATGGCTGGCTGTCATCAGTCATCAGGTAAAGCTGTATAAGGTTATGGTTGGCTGTCATCAGGTAAAGCTGTATAAGGTTATGGTTGGCTGTCATCAGGTAAAGCTGTATATGGTTATGGTTGGCTGTCATCAGGTAAAGCTGTATAAGGTTATGGCTGGCTGTCATCAGGTAAAGCTGTATATGGTTATGGCTGGCTGTCATCAGGTAAAGCTGTATAAGGTTGGCTGTCATCAGGTCAAGCTGTATATGGTTATGGCTGGCTGTCATCAGGTAAAGCTGTATAAGGTTATGGTTGGCTGTCATCAGGTCAAGCTGTATAAGGTTGGCTGTCATCAGGTCAAGCTGTATATGGTTATGGCTGGCTGTCATCAGGTAAAGCTGTATAAGGTTATGGTTGGCTGTCATCAGGTCAAGCTGTATAAGGTTGGCTGTCATCAGGTCAAGCTGTATATGGTTATGGCTGGCTGTCATCAGGTAAAGCTGTATATGGTTATGGCTGGCTGTCATCAGGTAAAGCTGTATATGGTTATGGCTGGCTGTCATCAGGTAAAGCTGTATATGGTTATGGCTGGCTGTCATCAGGTAAAGTTGTATATGGTTATGGTTGGTTGTCATCAGGTAAAGCTGTATATGGTTATGGCTGGCTGTCATCAGGTAAAGTTGTATATGGTTATGGTTGGTTGTCATCAGGTAAAGCTGTATAAGGTTATGGCTGGCTGTCATCAGGTAAAGCTGTATATGGTTATGGCTGGTTGTCATCAGGTAAAGCTGTATATGGTTATGGTTGGCTGTCATCAGGTAAAGCTGTATATGGTTATGGCTGGCTGTCATCAGGTAAAGCTGTATAAGGTTATGGCTGGCTGTCATCAGGTAAAGCTGTATATGGTTGGCTGTCGTCAGTCATCAGGTAAAGCTGTATGAGGTTATGGCTGGCTGTCATCAGGTAAAGCTGTATATGGTTATGGTTGGCTGTCATCAGTCATCAGGTAAAGCTGTATAAGGTTATGGTTGGCTGTCATCAGGTAAAGCTGTATAAGGTTATGGCTGGCTGTGATCAGTCATCAGGTAAAGCTGTATATGGTTATGGTTGGCTGTCGTCAGTCATCAGGTAAAGCTGTATATGGTTATGGTTGGCTGTCATCAGGTAAAGCTGTATAAGGTTATGGTTGGCTGTCATCAGGTAAAGCTGTATAAGGTTATGGTTGGCTGTCATCAGGTAAAGCTGTATATGGTTATGGCTGGCTGTCATCAGGTAAAGCTGTATAAGGTTATGGTTGGCTGTCATCAGGTAAACCTGTATAAGGTTATGGCTGGCTGTCATCAGGTAAAGCTGTATAAGGTTATGGTCGGCTGTCATCAGGTAAAGCTGTATAAGGTTATGGCTGGCTGTCATCAGGTAAAGCTGTATAAGGTTATGGCTGGCTGTCATCAGGTAAAGCTGTATATGGTTGGCTGTCATCAGGTAAAGCTGTATATGGTTGGCTGTCGTCAGTCATCAGGTAAAGCTGTATAAGGTTGGCTGTCATCAGGTAAAGCTGTATATGGTCGGCTGTCATCAGGTAAAGCTGTATATGGTTATGGTTGGCTGTCATCAGGTAAAGCTGTATAAGGTTATGGCTGGCTGTCATCAGGTAAAGCTGTATATGGTTGGCTGTCATCAGGTAAAGCTGTATATGGTTATGGTTGGCTGTCATCAGGTAAAGCTGTATATGGTTGGCTGTCATCAGGTAAAGCTGTATATGGTTATGGTTGGTTGTCATCAGGTAAAGCTGTATATGGTTATGGCTGGCTGTCATCAGGTAAAGCTGTATATGGTTGGCTGTCATCAGTCATCAGGTAAAGCAACCAACTTTAGGAGCAGAGAAAGATCAAAGTGACAAAGATGAAATGTTTAGTTTCCCAAATGATGGGGCTTTTACACAAGCGGTTTCACTACTTATTCTGTTCCTTTAAATCTAAAAATGAGACAAGCGTGTCTGTGGTCACATGATGATCAGTGTTTAGTTCTCTGGGACAGTCTAAATGAGAACAAGCCTGGCAGTTCATCATGTGATCAGTGTTTAGTTCTCTGGGACAGTCTAAATGAGACAAGCCTGTCAGTTCATCATGTGATCAGTGTTTAGTTCTCTGGGACAGTCTAAATGAGAACAAGCCTGGCAGTTCATCATGTGATCAGTGTTTAGTTCTCTGGGACAGTCTAAATGAGACAAGCCTGTCAGTTCATCATGTGATCAGTGTTTAGTTCTCTGGGACAGTCTAAATGAGACAAGCCTGTCAGTTCATCATGTGATCAGTGTTTAGTTCTCTGGGACAGTCTAAATGAGACAAGCCTGTCAGTTCATCATGTGATCAGTGTTTAGTTCTCTGGGACAGTCTAAATGAGACAAGCCTGTCAGTTCATCATGTGATCAGTGTTTAGTTCTCTGGGACAGTCTAAATGAGACAAGCCTGTCAGTTCATCATGTGATCACAGTGTTTAGTTCTCTGGGACAGTCTAAATGAGACAAGCCTGTCAGTTCATCATGTGATCAGTGTTTAGTTCTCTGGGACAGTCTAAATGAGACAAGCCTGTCAGTTCATCATGTGATCAGTGTTTAGTTCTCTGGGACAGTCTAAATGAGACAAGCCTGTCAGTTCATCATGTGATCAGTGTTTAGTTCTCTGGGACAGTCTAAATGAGAACAAGCCTGGCAGTTCATCATGTGATCAGTGTTTAGTTCTCTGGGACAGTCTAAATGAGAACAAGCCTGTCAGTTCATCATGTGATCAGTGTTTAGTTCTCTGGGACAGTCTAAATGAGACAAGCCTGTCAGTTCATCATGTGATCAGTGTTTAGTTCTCTGGGACAGTCTAAATGAGACAAGCCTGTCAGTTCATCATGTGATCAGTGTTTAGTTCTCTGGGACAGTCTAAATGAGACAAGCCTGGCAGTTCATCATGTGATCAGTGTTTAGTTCTCTGGGACAGTCTAAATGAGACAAGCCTGTCAGTTCATCATGTGATCAGTGTTTAGTTCTCTGGGACAGTCTAAATGAGACAAGCCTGTCAGTTCATCATGTGATCACAGTGTTTAGTTCTCTGGGACAGTCTAAATGAGACAAGCCTGTCAGTTCATCATGTGATCAGTGTTTAGTTCTCTGGGACAGTCTAAATGGGAACAAGCCTGTCAGTTCATCATGTGATCAGTGTTTAGTTCTCTGGGACAGTCTAAATGGGAACAAGCCTGTCAGTTCATCATGTGATCAGTGTTTAGTTCTCTGGGACAGTCTAAATGGGAACAAGCCTGTCAGTTCATCATGTGATCAGTGTTTAGTTCTCTGGGACAGTCTAAATGAGACAAGCCTGTCAGTTCATCATGTGATCAGTGTTTAGTTCTCTGGGACAGTCTAAATGAGACAAGCCTGTCAGTTCATCATGTGATCAGTGTTTAGTTCTCTGGGACAGTCTAAATGAGACAAGCCTGTCAGTTCATCATGTGATCAGTGTTTAGTTCTCTGGGACAGTCTAAATGGGAACAAGGAAAACAATGTTGAGAAACATGACTGTCTGAAAAACACCATTAACTGGTGTCATTTCCTTAAGCACATGGCACCTGAAATACGCAAATGGTGTGAATTATACCCCACAGTGAGAGAATATCTTTAGCACAGAACACAAATGGTGTGAATTATACCCCACAGTGAGAGAATATCTTTAGCACAGAACACAAATGGTGTGAATTATACCCCACAGTGAGAGAATATCTTTAGCACAGAACACAAGCGTGGAAAAAATTATAAACCAAATGTGTGATGAGGATATTATTGAGATAATCCATCTATTTTATAGGGGAGACAAATCCATCCTCTGACTGGAAGCTGTATGACACAGCAGACTACTAGAAGTTCTCTGAATTCTTCCAGACTGGACTAAACCTGCCCTACTGCCTGCTCCTTGAACCCAAGAACTCTGGAATTCTCCGGAATCCCGTCCCACCTATAGAACCCAGGGCAGGCTGGTGTCACATTCCATCAGCACGGCTCGTTACCTCTGACCTGAGGGACGTTTCTGGGCTGGACTTAGGACCTGCTCTGAGGCTGGGCTCAGAACATCTCGTTATCCTTTCTACCAGAGTGTCCTACTCACTGTACTGGTATGAAGGTACAGAACCTAGTCCAAGCTGAGCTGCACATCTTTGAGGATTAGATTCCCGGGACCACCCTTACGTTAACATGTACGCAGGCATGACTGAGATAAAGCTGTCTGCTAAATGGTATATTACATGATGATTTATTCTCTTTGTCCTCAGATCTAATGAGAGGTGATCACAGTGTTGAGGTTATAACACATTTATCATCACACACACTAGCAGAGTCCAGTTTAGCTGGCCATAAAATAACCCTTTAGATGTCAGAGTCCCAGTTCCACTACTGCTCTGCTAAGAAGCTCCTTGTACAGAGAGTCTAGATGCCCATCAGATGTGTCTGCTTACCAGGAGCTATTTAGAAGTCCTTTAAAGTCCTGGGAGTCTAAACTATTCATTAGACAAGCACCAGTCAGTAGAGCTGTTTTCAGACAGGTCTGGTTTCAGGACAGATGACGTTCTCTCTAGGTTCAGTAGAGCTGTTATCAGACAGGTCTGGTTTCAGGACAGATGACGTTCTCTCTAGGTTCAGTAGAGCTGTTATCAGACAGGTCTGGTTCCAGGACAGATGATGTTCTCTCTAGGTTCAGTAGAGCTGTTTTCAGACAGGTCTGGTTCCAGGACAGATGATGTTCTCTCTCTAGGTTCAGTAGAGCTGTTATCAGACAGGTCTGGTTTCAGGACAGATGATGTTCAGTAGAGCTGTTATCAGACAGGTCTGGTTTCAGGACAGATGACATTCTCTCTCTAGGTTCAATAGAGCTGTTATCAGACAGGTCTGGTTTCAGGACAGATGATGTTCTCTCTCTAGGTTCAGTAGAGCTGTTATCAGACAGGTCTGGTTCCAGGACAGATGACGTTCAGTAGAACTGTTATCAAACAGGTCTGGTTCCAGGACAGATGACGTTCTCTCTCTAGGTTCAGTAGAGCTGTTATCAGACAGGTCTGGTTCCAGGACAGATGACGTTCTCTCTCTAGGTTCAGTAGAGCTGTTATCAGACAGGTCTGGTTCCAGGACAGATGACGTTCTCTCTCTAGGTTCAGTAGAGCTGTTATCAGACAGGTCTGGTTTCAGGACATATTATGTTCTCTCTCTAGGTTCAGTAGAGCTGTTATCAGACAGGTCTGGTTCCAGGACAGATGACGTTCAGTAGAGCTGTTATCAGACAGGTCTGGTTCCAGGACAGATGATGTTCTCTCTCTAGGTTCAGTAGAGCTGTTATCAGACAGGTCTGGTTCCAGGACAGATGACGCTCTCTCTCTAGGTTCAGTAGAGCTGTTATCAGACAGGTCTGGTTCCAGGACAGATGGTGTTCAGTAGAGCTGTTATCAGACAGGTCTGGTTCCAGGACAGATGACGTTCTCTCTCTAGGTTCAGTAGAGCTGTTATCAGACAGGTCTGGTTTCAGGACAGATGACGCTCTCTCTCTAGGTTCAGTAGAGCTGTTATCAGACAGGTCTGGTTTCAGGACAGATGACGTTCTCTCTCTAGGTTCAGTAGAGCTGTTTTCAGACAGGTCTGGTTCCAGGACAGATGACGTTCTCTCTCTAGGTTCAGTAGAGCTGTTATCAGACAGGTCTGGTTCCAGGACAGATGATGTTCTCTCTAGGTTAAGTAGAGCTGTTATCAGACAGGTCTGGTTCCAGGACAGATGATGTTCTCTCTCTAGGTTCAGTAGAGCGGTTATCAGACAGGTCTGGTTCCAGGACAGATGATGTTCTCTCTAGGGGTTTAATACCGCTTCTCTGACAGATGAGCCAGAGGAGAGAGCTGAGGTACCCGTTTTGAACAGTGCGGTGAGCCTTAAACCAGCAGAATTCCCTCAGAGCAGACTGTGTGGGTGATAAACACTGATATGTTATTGGCTGATATAAGAAGCCCTTATATGGCTGTTAGCCTCCATTATTATGGTGTCTATGGTAAAGCATGGGGACAAACCAAAATGACCACACCATCAGTAGTTTGTCCCCTCACCCACAGTGTGGTCCTGCTCTGAGGTTAGAATATAAATGCATTCCTCTGCCTCCCACAGAGTTGGGTTCAGTCAGTCTGCCTCCCACAGAGTTGGGTTCAGTCTGTTCTTCTCAGGGAGGGAACGTAGCCTTGGAGCAGTGGGCACAACTGATAACGTCTGTTGTTGTGGGACTGGGAACATGATGACGGGTACTCAGACTCAAGGATCTTTCTCAAAAATATTTCCTTATCAAACAGCATTGGAGGAGGAGATCTAAGGCTCTCCATAACTTGTCCAGGAGAGAGGACCGGAGGAACTGGGGGTAAAACTCGACAGAGACCAAGTTCTGTCCTCAGCATATTTCCTGAGTCTTCTCCTGACTCCTGTATGTTTGACTGTCTGTGTGACTAACAGGCTGGAGGTGAAGACATCATTATGAAGGGAACCTCTGATGATCACAACACACAGATGCTTGTTAACTGAGGGGTTGTGTGTCCTTGGCCGTCTGCCCCGTCTCTGGTCCCAGAGAACACCGTAGGTCCATTGTTCCTTCCCACACACAAGAGTGTCAACTAACCAACAAGGTTCGTCCTGAGTAGCTTCTGAAAAGGCTATCTATTTACTATATAAACACCCTACTTTTGACCAGGGCCCACAGGGTAGTGCACTACATAGGGAATAGGGTTCCATTTGGGACGCAAGCCTGATTGTATTCCCAGAGAACTGAAGGAAAACTCAGAACTCTTCAGGCACCAGATCAAGGTGGCCTGCCCGGGTCTTTGGCACCAGAAAGCAGACAGAGGCGGTGTAGTCTCAATTCTGCCGGGAGTCAACGGCTCCAATGTGGACTCTGATTAACAAATGGAAGGAGTCCCAGGCAGAGGTTGTGTCCCAAATGACACCCTATCCCCTGAGTTCCATATTCTCCTTTCATAGGAGCCCTGGTCAAAAGTAGTGCACTATATAGGGAATAGGGTTCCATTTGGGACACAGACAGAGTGAAGGCTCTATTGAACTCTGAGACCTGGGTTATGAATACCTTGTTCTGCTCTGCTCTATGGATATCCTGTCTAGATAGACCTGGTTAGATATCATCCTTCTCTATGGATATCCTGTCTAGATAGACCTGGTTAGATATCATCCTTCTCTATGGATATCCTGTCTAGATAGACCTGGTTAGATGTCATCCTTCTCTATGGATATCCTGTCTAGATAGACCTGGTTAGATA
The DNA here is from genome assembly GCF_016432855.1 of Salvelinus namaycush. Classification (NCBI taxonomy): domain Eukaryota; kingdom Metazoa; phylum Chordata; class Actinopteri; order Salmoniformes; family Salmonidae; genus Salvelinus; species Salvelinus namaycush. Next base: position 23,117,257 of record NC_052344.1, on the reverse strand, counting down.
TCATCCTTCTCTATGGATATCCTGTCTAGATAGACCTGGTTAGATATCATCCTGTCTAGACAGACCTGGTTAGATATCATCCTGACCAGGTTAGATTTAAGCCTTCTCTATATATAGATATCCTGTCTAGATAGTCCAGGTTAGATGTCATCCTGTCTAGATAGATGTAAGCCTTCTCACGTGGTCAGTCACATAGCAGATGAGTGTTCATCTCGTAGACACCACTGTTAGGATGTTCCATATCTAGATGTAGTAATGTCACCATGTGACTCATCTGTATTAACTGTAACTAAGAGTGAATGAGTCATGTCCACTTCCCTATTAACCACACGACCAGACACATATTTAACCTAACCACGCACAGCTACTGAGGCAAAGCAGAAACGGCAAAAGATCAGCTTGGAAAATAATGCCATAGCAACAGAAACAAACTTACATGACTGCAATGAAGCCATAAACTGAGCAGCTGGAGCGGCCGTTCACCCCCACATCAACCCAGACCCACAGAGAGACAAGTAGTTGACCCTCTATGGGTTTTACTGATTGAGTGACAACTGACCAATCAGCCACCTCACAATAGGGGGGGGGGGGGGGGGGGGGGGGGGATGAGGTCAAAGGTTGTAACATGCTGGTAGCATCACTTACGTCTTTGTCTGACGGATGTGGGAACATGGATGACTGGCCATAATACATAGTGTCATCGGGGTAGTCACTCTCCACCCCCTCTACAAACCTCTTTCTGGTAGCACTAAACATGCTGTTAGTCACCTGTAGAGGGAGGAAAGGAGGAAAGGGTTTAGGACACAGGTCACCAACTGGTCGCTATCCACAAGGCATTCCTAGTCGATCACCAAACATTTATGGAGAAAAGACAACGATAAAGGCTGGAGCTACATTTATTATTATTATTTGTGTTGCCCTGTTGGCGGTGGGTGCACTCGATTCAGAAGCCCTGTTGGCGGTGGGTGCACTCGATTCAGAAGCCCTGTTGGCGGTGGGTGCACTCGATTCAGAAGCCCTGTTGGCAGTGGGTGCACTCGATTCAGAAGCCCTGTTGGCGGTGGGTGCACTCGATTCAGAAGCCCTGTTGGCGGTGGGTGCACTCGATTCAGAAGCCCTGTTGGCGGTGGGTGCACTCGATTCAGAAGCCCTGTTGGCGGTGGGTGCACTCGATTCAGAAGCCCTGTTGGCGGTGGGTGCACTCGATTCAGAAGCCCTGTTGGCGGTGGGTGCACTCGATTCAGAAGCCCTGTTGGCGGTGGGTGCACTCGATTCAGAAGCCCTGTTGGCGGTGGGTGCACTCGATTCAGAAGCCCTGTTGGCGGTGGGTGCACTCGATTCAGAAGCCCTGTTGGCGGTGGGTGCACTCGATTCAGAAGCCCTGTTGGCGGTGGGTGCACTCGATTCAGAAGCCCTGTTGGCGGTGGGTGCACTCGATTCAGAAGCCCTGTTGGCGGTGGGTGCACTCGATTCAGAAGCCCTGTTGGCGGTGGGTGCACTCGATTCAGAAGCCCTGTTGGCGGTGGGTGCACTCGATTCAGAAGCCCTGTTGGCGGTGGGTGCACTCGATTCAGAAGCCCTGTTGGCGGTGGGTGCACTCGATTCAGAAGCCCTGTTGGCGGTGGGTGCACTCGATTCAGAAGCCCTGTTGGCGGTGGGTGCACTCGATTCAGAAGCCCTGTTGGCGGTGGGTGCACTCGATTCAGAAGCCCTGTTGGCGGTGGGTGCACTCGATTCAGAAGCCCTGTTGGCGGTGGGTGCACTCGATTCAGAAGCCCTGTTGGCGGTGGGTGCACTCGATTCAGAAGCCCTGTTGGCGGTGGGTGCACTCGATTCAGAAGCCCTGTTGGCGGTGGGTGCACTCGATTCAGAAGCCCTGTTGGCGGTGGGTGCACTCGATTCAGAAGCCCTGTTGGCGGTGGGTGCACTCGATTCAGAAGCCCTGTTGGCGGTGGGTGCACTCGATTCAGAAGCCCTGTTGGCGGTGGGTGCACTCGATTCAGAAGCCCTGTTGGCGGTGGGTGCACTCGATTCAGAAGCCCTGAGCACCAGATAGGCAAAGTGTTCCCATTTTCAACCATTTCATTTGTTTAAAAATACAAACTCCACCTACCCGGCAGACTGGGAGATCTGTGGCTAAATCAAGTGGGCCCGCTGCACTGGCCAATCGGACAGCTGAAATCACCATGCCTACAGCTTCCATGGCCCCGGCCACAGCAAAGTCTGATACTAGCCTACGTGAGATGTCATACCTTTTAAAACCATGACCAGAGAGAGACTGTCAAAGAATACAGCAAAGAGCTGCTGTTTTTAATGAGGGAGTTCATGTCCATCTTTATTCAGCACGGTCACTGTTTTTATTCAACACTACTAGAAAACATAACAAGCTCTTCTGCCTACTTCCACTCCCCCTGCAGAGGTTAATGGTACATTAACAAGTACTGAGCAGTAGATCTTGGCTTGCTTGTTGACTGGGAAAGTGATCTGGACTCAGAAAAGGTTGGTGACCACTGGTTTAGGACAACATGGAGTGACTGACAACGAGTGGTGATAGCCAATCACAGTCTGGAGCTGGCCATAAGCCCCTCCTCCCTGTCAAAGTCCTTGCCAATAGGAGCCAGGGGTCACCTCCACATGACCAGATGCTTGTCCCTGGCCATGACAAAAACAAAGTGATTAACCAGTCATAACTAGCCAATGGCAATGCAGATTACACAGTAAGCAACCAATCGATTAAACACTGGATATGACATCATGGAACACCCTGCTTCTTCGTTCTAGAAACTTTTTAAAAACACAAATTAACAAACTTAGTTTTGCCCATCCATCCTTTTAAAAAATAATTTCATCTTGGTATGTAAAGCGTCTTTTGCATAAAGCCTGTGCCATAAAAATATATTTACATACAACACCACTCTCCTAACTCTGGTGGACTCGAGGTTCTGGTTGGTCACATAGCTGAACAGTGGAAGTCATTGATCATAGGAGTTGGATTAGCTGGTTTGTTGACAACAGCCGACCTGACCTACTGGAGCAGACAGCTTCAGTGAGGTCAGGTTGACTTATCATCCTAAAAACACATGTCTCCTGTGGAAGAGGCTACTCTATCATGAAAGCACAGAGTATCAACCCTCACACACACACAGCTCATCTAATAGTATTACCTTTTAGCAGATAAAGTGTTCGGTGCAACGTCACTGTCCTCAGCTTTATGGAAAAGCTTCTCTGAATAGTGATATTTTTTACGTGTTTCTTTAATAACTATCTGGCCATGAAAACAACCAGCTGAAAAGTAGGCCGGGACACAGTATCTTTGAGTTCCCAGATGCCTTCATATTGTAACCTACTTCTGAAATGATGTTTTCTACATGTCCCTTTTTGAAGCAAAAATTCTCCATCTAGTCTTGTAGCACAAACTAGACATCTCGGACCCTTTTTACAGTTTAGGCCCAAGACCGTTGGCTAGGCCAAACTACTAACTGAAAGGGATGAGGCTAGGCCAAACTACTAACTGAAAGGGATGAGGCTAGGCCAAACTACTAACTCTGTATCTGAAAGGGATGAGGCTAGGCCAAACTACTAACTCTGTATCTGAAAGGGATGAGGCTAGGCCAAACTACTAACTCTGTATCTGAAAGGGATGAGGCTAGGCCAAACTACTAACTCTGTATCTGAAAGGGATGAGGCTAGGCCAAACTACTAACTCTGTATCTGAAAGGGATGAGGCTAGGCCAAACTACTAACTCTGTATCTGAAAGGGATGAGGCTAGGCCAAACTACTAACTCTGTATCTGAAAGGGATGAGGCTAGGCCAAACTACTAACTCTGTATCTGAAAGGGATGAGGCTAGGCCAAACTACTAACTCTGTATCTGAAAGGGATGAGGCTAGGCCAAACTACTAACTCTGTATCTGAAAGGGATGAGGCTAGGCCAAACTACTAACTCTGTATCTGAAAGGGATGAGGCTAGGCCAAACTACTAACTCTGTATCTGAAAGGGATGAGGCTAGGCCAAACTACTAACTCTGTATCTGAAAGGGATGAGGCTAGGCCAAACTACTAACTCTGTATCTGAAAGGGATGAGGCTAGGCCAAACTACTAACTCTGTATCTGAAAGGGATGAGGCTAGGCCAAACTACTAACTCTGTATCTGAAAGGGATGAGGCTAGGCCAAACTACTAACTCTGTATCTGAAAGGGATGAGGCTAGGCCAAACTACTAACTCTGTATCTGAAAGGGATGAGGCTAGGCCAAACTACTAACTCTGTATCTGAAAGGGATGAGGCTAGGCCAAACTACTAACTCTGTATCTGAAAGGGATGAGGCTAGGCCAAACTACTAACTCTGTATCTGAAAGGGATGAGGCTAGGCCAAACTACTAACTCTGTATCTGAAAGGGATGAGGCTAGGCCAAACTACTAACTCTGTATCTGAAAGGGATGAGGCTAGGCCAAACTACTAACTCTGTATCTGAAAGGGATGAGGCTAGGCCAAACTACTAACTCTGTATCTGAAAGGGATGAGGCTAGGCCAAACTACTAACTCTGTATCTGAAAGGGATGAGGCTAGGCCAAACTACTAACTCTGTATCTGAAAGGGATGAGGCTAGGCCAAACTACTAACTCTGTATCTGAAAGGGATGAGGCTAGGCCAAACTACTAACTCTGTATCTGAAAGGGATGAGGCTAGGCCAAACTACTAACTCTGTATCTGAAAGGGATGAGGCTAGGCCAAACTACTAACTCTGTATCTGAAAGGGATGAGGCTAGGCCAAACTACTAACTCTGTATCTGAAAGGGATGAGGCTAGGCCAAACTACTAACTCTGTATCTGAAAGGGATGAGGCTAGGCCAAACTACTAACTCTGTATCTGAAAGGGATGAGGCTAGGCCAAACTACTAACTCTGTATCTGAAAGGGATGAGGCTAGGCCAAACTACTAACTCTGTATCTGAAAGGGATGAGGCTAGGCCAAACTACTAACTCTGTATCTGAAAGGGATGAGGCTAGGCCAAACTACTAACTCTGTATCTGAAAGGGATGAGGCTAGGCCAAACTACTAACTCTGTATCTGAAAGGGATGAGGCTAGGCCAAACTACTAACTCTGTATCTGAAAGGGATGAGGCTAGGCCAAACTACTAACTCTGTATCTGAAAGGGATGAGGCTAGGCCAAACTACTAACTCTGTAACTGAAAGGGATGAGGCTAGGCCAAACTACTAACTCTGTAACTGAAAGGGATGAGGCTAGGCCAAACTACTAACTGAAAGGGATGAGGCTAGGCCAAACTACTAACTGAAAGGGATGAGGCTAGGCCAAACTACTAACTCTGTATCTGAAAGGGATGAGGCTAGGCCAAACTACTAACTCTGTATCTGAAAGGGATGAGGCTAGGCCAAACTACTAACTCTGTAACTGAAAGGGATGAGGCTAGGCCAAACTACTAACTCTGTAACTGAAAGGGATGAGGCTAGGCCAAACTACTAACTCTGTAACTGAAAGGGATGAGGCTAGGCCAAACTACTAACTGAAAGGGATGAGGCTAGGCCAAACTACTAACTCTGTATCTGAAAGGGATGAGGCTAGGCCAAACTACTAACTGAAAGGGATTAGGCTAGGAAAAACTACTAACTGAAAGGGATGAGGCTAGGCCAAACTACTAACTCTGTAACTGAAAGGGATGAGTCTAAGCAAGAGCATAAAACAAAGCTCAACCTTGGGATGTTTTGGAGAACAGAAAACGGTTCTTTGTCAGCAAATCCAGGCCAAGGACATTGTGGAATACAGTAGGCAGCTGGACGACCTTGAGAGGATGTTTGAAAACCAACTGGAAGCCTATTGAGTAAACTATTGTACACCGTCAAAATCACACAAAAATAAAGGAATAATCCATTAGGACGGACCCAAGACAACATGGTCCACCCTCTGTAGGAACACTAACAGCCTAACTATTCATCTGCCACACCAGCTACCAACAGCCTATGTTATGAACTTAAACCAATATGAAAAACCTTCACCTTCCCGTCTCACACCACAGCAACTCTGAGCAGGAAGCTCACGACAGACTGGCCTACACAAGGACCATCTAGGGTGTATTCATCAGGAGGGTACGACACTCCAGGTCACTCTTGGTCTAAAACTAGACACAACGGACCGACCTATTTTCAAATAACTGCTCCTTTTTTCTGGCCTAAAATTTTAATTTTCACAAACAAATCTGCTCCCAAAAACACATTCAAATAATAAGCTGTATCTACCAATCCAAAGAGAGGAATAGGCGGGCGCTTGACAGCCTGCTGTCGACAACGAATCCCATTGTTGGGGGCCGGGACAAATCCCATTGTTGGGGGCCGGGACAAATCCCATTGTTGGGGGCCGGGACAAGCATCTGGTCATGTGGTGGTGACTAGATGTAGACCAGTCATCAGGACATTAAGGAGTAGGGAGGTAAAGGATGGTGGTGACTAGACAGCCCGCTAGGAGTTTGCCAAAAGGCAACTAAATACCCTTTAGACCATGAGAAACAAGAGTCACTGGTCTGATGAAACCAAGATTGAACTCTTTGGCCTGAATGCCAAGTGTCATGTCTGGAGGAAACCTGGCACCATCCCTACGGTGAAGCATGGTGGTGGCAGTATCATGCTGCGGGGATGTTCTTCAGCGGCAGGGACTGGGAGACTAGTTAGGATCGAGGCAAAGATCAACGGCGCAAAGTACAGAGAGATCCTTGATGAAAACCTGCTCCAGAGCGCCCAGGACTTTAGACTGGGGCGAAGGGTCACCTTCCAACAGGACAATGACCCCAAGCACACAGTCAAGACAGCGCAGGAGTGGCTTCGGAACAAGTCTCTGAATATCCTTGTGTCCCAGCCAGAGCCCGGTCTTGAACCTGATTGAACATCTCTGGAGAGACCTGAAAATAGCTGTGCAGTGACGCTCCCCATCCAACCTGACAGAGCTTGAGAGAATCTGCAGAGAAGAATGAGAAAAACTCCCCAAATACAGGTGTGCCAAGCTTGTAGCGTCATACCCAAGAAGACTCGAGGCTGTAATCTCTGCCAAAGGTGCTTCAACAAATTACTGAGTAAAGGGTCTGAAAAATTAGGTACATTTCTATATATCTTTTATTTTTTAAATGGGCAAACATTTGTTTTTGTTTTGTCATTATGTGGTATTGTGTGTAGAATGATATGGGAGGATTGCATGTCAATCCTCCATCACCCACCTATTGAGTTGAATCTCCATTCTAGTGAATCCAACTCCATGGTGCTGCTGCCTGCTACCAACCAACCGTTCTGTTCAGCGGGTTATCCAGGTCAACAACAAACCCAGCAGGAACCCGCTCTGCCTTTCTTCCTGCATGGTGCCTGTGTTTCACACAACAGCCAATTACAAGCCTGGGAACACCTCACACTATTATATAGACTAGTACCATTTGATAACCCTACTGGTACTACTGATGAAGGCAGCACTGATGAAGTGAGAGGGAAGAGGCTTTTTGTATAGACGTGAAAGGATGTAATCTGTCTGCCCTGAAGAAGAGTTCAAGGCTTTAGATTGATTGTCTTAACAGTTTGGTTCTGGCTGTTAAGGGAGAGGGTTGAGGAGAACATCAGACTGAAGTTGGTAGATTCAGAGAGCACTGAGTGCAACGTCCACAATGTGGCCAGAGTCAGGCAGATGGATGTGGCTGATGTCTCCGGCTGCTTCCGACACGGAGCAGTCCAGTTATGAAACTAACATAAGGTCTTACATAGCCGGACTGCTGTGTATCAGTACAGAAAGTAGGAGTCATGTTTAGAACACTCTATAGGTAATGAAATACACATAACATGGCCTGACAGCATCTGTAACTAAACACAACCGATCGGCTGAGCCAATAATACTGTAATAACAGTGTCACCTATTTTTCATACATCTGTTCTTCTTCTGCCTCGTTCAAAACCGCCATCTGCAAGTTTAAACATGTCCTATCTATACATACGAGTCTGGTCCCGGTGAGAGAGACAGGCACCTGGGAGTCAGTGTGTGAAGTGGGCATCTTCCTCAGAGCAGCTGGGACTCCCTGCCCGCCTCGGCGCCCACCTACCTCCTTCCCTCCCTGACTGACTGGCTCCCTGCCTGACTGACTGACTGGCTCCCTGCCTGACTGACTGACTGGCTCCCTGCCTGACTGACTGACTGGCTCCCTGCCTGACTGACTGACTGGCTCCCTGCCTGACTGACTGGCTCCCTGCCTGACTGGCTCCCTGCCTGACTGACTGGCTCCCTGCCTGACTGACTGACTGGCTCCCTGCCTGACTGACTGACTAGCTCCCTGCCTGACTGACTGACTAGCTCCCTGCCTGACTGACTGACTAGCTCCCTGCCTGACTGACTCCCTGCCTGACTGACTCCCTGCCTGACTGACTGACTGCCTGCCTGACTGGCTCCCTGCCTGCCTGCCTGCCTGGCTCCCTGCCTGCCTGCCTGCCTGGCTCCCTGCCTGCCTGCCTGCCTGCCTGACTGGCTCCCTGCCTGCCTGCCTGCCTGACTGGCTCCCTGCCTGCCTGCCTGCCTGCCTGCCTGACTGGCTCCCTGCCTGCCTGCCTGCCTGCCTGCCTGACTGGCTCCCTGCCTGCCTGCCTGCCTGCCTGACTGGCTCCCTGCCTGCCTGCCTGCCTGCCTGACTGGCTCCCTGCCTGCCTGCCTGCCTGCCTGACTGGCTCCCTGCCTGCCTGGCTCCCTGCCTGCCTGCCTGCCTGACTGGCTCCCTGCCTGACTGACTGACTGGCTCCCTGCCTGACTGACTGACTGGCTCCCTGCCTGACTGACTGACTGGCTCCCTGCCTGACTGACTGACTGGCTCCCTGCCTGCCTGACTGACTGGCTCCCTGCCTGCCTGACTGACTAGCTCCCTGCCTGCCTGACTGACTAGCTCCCTGCCTGACTGACTGACTGCCTGCCTGACTGGCTCCCTGCCTGCCTGACTGGCTCCCTGCCTGCCTGACTGGCTCCCTGCCTGCCTGACTGGCTCCCTGCCTGCCTGCCTGCCTGCCTGACTGGCTCCCTGCCTGCCTGGCTCCCTGCCTGCCTGCCTGCCTGACTGGCTCCCTGCCTGCCTGCCTGCCTGACTGGCTCCCTGCCTGCCTGCCTGCCTGGCTCCCTGCCTGCCTGACTGGCTCCCTGCCTGCCTGCCTGCCTGACTGGCTCCCTGCCTGCCTGCCTGCCTGACTGGCTCCCTGCCTGCCTGCCTGCCTGACTGGCTCCCTGCCTGCCTGCCTGCCTGGCTCCCTGCCTGCCTGCCTGCCTGCCTGGCTCCCTGCCTGCCTGCCTGCCTGCCTGACTGGCTCCCTGCCTGCCTGCCTGCCTGCCTGCCTGCCTGACTGGCTCCCTGCCTGCCTGCCTGCCTGCCTGCCTGACTGGCTCCCTGCCTGCCTGCCTGCCTGCCTGACTGGCTCCCTGCCTGCCTGCCTGCCTGCCTGACTGGCTCCCTGCCTGCCTGGCTCCCTGCCTGCCTGCCTGCCTGACTGGCTCCCTGCCTGACTGACTGACTGGCTCCCTGCCTGACTGACTGACTGGCTCCCTGCCTGACTGACTGACTGGCTCCCTGCCTGACTGACTGACTGGCTCCCTGCCTGCCTGACTGACTAGCTCCCTGCCTGCCTGACTGACTAGCTCCCTGCCTGACTGACTGACTGCCTGCCTGACTGGCTCCCTGCCTGCCTGACTGGCTCCCTGCCTGCCTGACTGGCTCCCTGCCTGCCTGACTGGCTCCCTGCCTGCCTGCCTGCCTGCCTGACTGGCTCCCTGCCTGCCTGGCTCCCTGCCTGCCTGCCTGCCTGACTGGCTCCCTGCCTGCCTGCCTGCCTGACTGGCTCCCTGCCTGCCTGCCTGCCTGGCTCCCTGCCTGCCTGCCTGCCTGGCTCCCTGCCTGCCTGACTGGCTCCCTGCCTGCCTGCCTGCCTGACTGGCTCCCTGCCTGCCTGCCTGCCTGCCTGACTGGCTCCCTGCCTGCCTGCCTGCCTGACTGGCTCCCTGCCTGCCTGCCTGCCTGGCTCCCTGCCTGCCTGCCTGCCTGCCTGACTGGCTCCCTGCCTGCCTGCCTGACTGACTGGCTCCCTCCCTGCCTGCCTGCCTGCCTGGCTCCCTCCCTGCCTGCCTGCCTGCCTGCCTGGCTCCCTGCCTGCCTGCCTGCCTGGCTCCCTGCCTGCCTGCCTGCCTGCCTGGCTCCCTGCCTGCCTGCCTGCCTGCCTGGCTCCCTGCCTGCCTGCCTGCCTGGCTCCCTGCCTGCCTGGCTCCCTGCCTGCCTGCCTGCCTGGCTCCCTGCCTGCCTGGCTCCCTGCCTGCCTGCCTGCCTGGCTCCCTGCCTGCCTGCCTGCCTGGCTCCCTGCCTGGCTCCCTGCCTGCCTGCCTGGCTCCCTGCCTGCCTGCCTGGCTCCCTGCCTGCCTGCCTGGCTCCCTGCCTGCCTGCCTGGCTCCCTGCTGGAGCTCCAGAGCCGGACACGCCTCAGGACTACCACTCCTGCCAGGAACAGTTCCTATCAGTGGACAGTGTACTACACACAGCACTGCCAGCAGCAGAGACGCCACCTGAGGAGCACCACTCTGACTTCCTCTACCTGACACGGACACATATGTGCTCCACACTAGTGTTGGACGGTATACTGAAACTCCATACTAGAACATGAAAAACGCTCCGTGGAGCAGAGGCAGTGGAGGAGAGGAGAGGAAAGGCAGTGGAGGAGAGGAGAGGATAGGAAAGGCAGTGGAGGAGAGGATAGGAAAGGCAGTGGAGGAGAGGAAAGGAAAGGCAGTGGAGGAGAGGAAGTGGAGGAGAGGAAAGGAAAGGCAGTGGAGGAGAGGAAGTGGAGGAGAGGAAAGGAAAGGCAGTGGAGGAGAGGAAAGGAAAGGCAGTGGAGGAGAGGAAAGGAAAGGCAGTGGAGGAGAGGAAGTGGAGGAGAGGAAAGGAAAGGCAGTGGAGGAGAGGAAGTGGAGGAGAGGAAAGGAAAGGCAGTGGAGGAGAGGAAAGGGCAGTGGAGGAGAGGAAGGGCAGTGGGTGGAGGGAACAGAATAATGCCAACACCTCACCTCCAGTCCTGACAGAAAGACTGATGTCCCACCATTTAGCTGGAGATAAATCAAGATGGACGCCAGAAGCACTTACTGATTAAGTGTCAGGAATCAGAAGTGGACCAGGACCCACTCACAGCCAATACACTACAGTCTGGCTCTCTGACAAGAGTAGAATACTAGAGCAGGCTATACTGGGAGACAAAAGAAACGTCTTGTCCTCCCACTGGAATCAGACAGATCTGGATCTGAGGGGAACCAGTCGTCTGTTCTTTCAACTGACTAAAACTACCATTTCAAACCTTGCTTACGTGTCTCTCTATCATGCCTGGGAATACATGGGAACAGATTTCCCAAATTAAAATCACTTGGTGTTTTTACAGTCTTATGGTCCAATGAAAATTTAAAAAAAAAAAATAAACAAAATGGTTGATTTTTATTTGTTCAGAAAACTTAGGGGCCCAAACAAAAGCAAGCCAACCCGCAGGCACTGAGCTGGTCTGCTGCTTTAAGAGCACTGTTTTATGGAACGCAAATGACTCCAGAGGGAGCCTGATGGAAATTGATTTGGGCCGGACACATGTCTCCTTCTCCTTCTGCAGCGACCACAGCAACAGTGTTAACGGCGCTGTCCGTGGTGCTGAAGCTGCAACGTAAGACATTTCTAGTTTCTTACTTGTTTTTCCCCCTGACTGAAAAGCTTCGTTACAGAAATCCCTCATTTGTTTAGGATATACATGCCCTATTCCCTCAAACCTTGCTCTCTTTACGTGACACATGTAAGCATCGCATGCATGTGAACAATAGGGACTGACCTATAGCCCATCATAACCACATTAATAACTTGGTTATAACTAACTCCAACACCGTAACATGTGTAAAAGTATAATTGATGCAGAGGACGTGAAAAATAAACTCCAAACAGGAGACTGCTGGACTAAAGAAATCTCAGCTGACCAACAGTGTCCATTCATCAACCCTTGGTGGAACAGAGGGTGAATTTGGAGGCTGCTTGTATTCAGCTCCAACTTCTCTCGTAGTGAGACTCCTCTCATCAAACCCTGCTCTTTCAGGGCATGATCACTGGGAAACATAGCAACTTCCTCTCATCAAACCCTGCTCTTTCAGGGCTAGATCACTGGGAAACATGGCGACTTCCTCTCATCAAACCCTGCTCTTTCAGGGCTAGATCACTGGGAAACATAGCGACTTCCTCTCATCAAACCCTGCTCTTTCAGGGCTAGATCACTGGGAAACATGGCAACTTCCTCTCATCAAACCCTGCTCTTTCAGGGCTAGATCACTGGGAAACATGGCGACTTCCTCTCATCAGACCCTGCTCTTTCAGGGCTAGATCACTGGGAAACAGTGACTTCCTCTCATCAAACCCTGCTCTTTCAGGGCATGATCACTGGGAAACATGGCAACTTCCTCTCATCAAACCCTGCTCTTTCAGGGCTAGATCACTGGGAAACATGGCAACTTCCTCTCATCAAACCCTGCTCTTTCAGTGCTAGATGACTGGGAAACATGGCGACTTGCTGTTTCTTATTGATCCCTTTCAGAACACCAGTATGCAGCTCACAGGAGGCTGGTGGCACCTTCATTAGGGAGGACGGGCTCATAGTAACGGCTGGAACAGAATAAATGGAAAGGAATCAAACTCATGGAAGGCATGTTTGATACCATTCCATTATCTCCGTTCCAGCCATTATCATGAGCCGTCCTCCCCTCAGCAGCCTCCTGTGCTGCAGCCCGAGTTATAGAGCTGGCATAGTGGCATTTTGATGTTCTGCAAACCCATTCAGACAGCTGGGTTTCCTTCCTCCTCGGCAGCAGCAGTTTAACCGCCGTGCCCCAGCGCCCACCTAACAGCTCTGTAGCCAGGTGCAGCTGCAGTACTCTAGTCCATTACCTCCACTCCAGGCAGGGCCCACACCTTCCCACTGGGACGCCATTTTGGATCTAATTCTCACCAGTCACCTATCCAGCTGGTAGCTGCAGGCTCTAATCTAGTGGGCATCCGCGGCACAGTCTCATTACCTCCACTCCAGGCAGGGCCCACACCGTCCCACTGGGACGCCATGTTGGATCTCCATTCCTCTCCTACTCATCTGGCTGCTGGAGGCTCTAGTCTAGTGGGTATGAATGGCACAGCTTGACAGAGGGGATTGATTAACAGAGTCCCACTACAACCCTCAGACTAGTAGTACAGCTATGAGCTCTTCTGTCAGAAGCCAACAGACACAACGAGCCTCCAGATGAAGGTTAAGTGGTTGTTTTTCATCTGCAGCTCTGGAATGAAACATGCAATAGAACCCCATCAGTTCATAAAGTGTCTGCAGTCTAGAAGAGATGTGATGTGTCAATGGGAGGCAGTGACCTACAGACCACCTGGCTGTAGTCTAGCAGTAGAGGTACAGACCACCTGGCTGTAGTCTAGCAGTAGTAGAGGTACAGACCACCTGGCTGTAGTCTAGCAGTAGAGGTACAGACCACCTGGCTGTAGTCTAGCAGTAGTAGAGGTACAGACCACCTGACTGTAGTCTAGCAGTAGTAGAGGTACAGACCACCTGACTGTAGTCTAGTAGTGGAAGTACAGACCACCTGACTGTAGTCTAGAAGAGATGTGATGTGTCAATGGGAGGCAGTGACCTACAGACCACCTGACTGTAGTCTAGTAGTAGTAGAGGTACAGACCACCTGACTGTAGTCTAGTAGTAGTAGAGGTACAGACCACCTGACTGTAGTCTAGCAGTAGTAGAGGTACAGACCACCTGACTGTAGTCTAGTAGTAGAGGTACAGACCACCTGACTGTAGTCTAGTAGTAGTAGAGGTACAGACCACCTGACTGTAGTCTAGTAGTAGAGGTACAGACCACCTGGCTGTAGTCTAGTAGTAGTAGAGGTACAGACCACCTGACTGTAGTCTAGTAGTAGTAGAGGTACAGACCACCTGACTGTAGTCTAGCAGTAGTAGAGGTACAGACCACCTGACTGTAGTCTAGTAGTAGAGGTACAGACCACCTGACTGTAGTCTAGTAGTAGTAGAGGTACAGACCACCTGACTGTAGTCTAGCAGTAGTAGAGGTACAGACCACCTGACTGTAGTCTAGTAGTAGTAGAGGTACAGACCACCTGACTGTAGTCTAGCAGTAGTAGAGGTACAGACCACCTGACTGTAGTCTAGTAGTAGTAGAGGTACAGACCACCTGACTGTAGTCTAGTAGTAGTAGAGGTACAGACCACCTGACTGTAGTCTAGTAGTAGTAGAGGTACAGACCACCTGACTGTAGTCTAGTAGTAGTAGAGGTACAGACCACCTGACTGTAGTCTAGTAGTAGTAGAGGTACAGACCACCTGACTGTAGTCTAGCAGTAGTAGAGGTACAGACCACCTGACTGTAGTCTAGTAGTAGTAGAGGTACAGACCACCTGACTGTAGTCTAGTAGTAGAGGTACAGACCACCTGACTGTAGTCTAGTAGTAGTAGAGGTACAGACCACCTGACTGTAGTCTAGTAGTAGTAGAGGTACAGACCACCTGACTGTAGTCTAGTAGTAGAGGTACAGACCACCTGACTGTAGTCTAGCAGTAGTAGAGGTACAGACCACCTGACTGTAGTCTAGTAGTAGTAGAGGTACAGACCACCTGACTGTAGTCTAGCAGTAGTAGAGGTATAGACCACCTGACTGTAGTCTAGTAGTAGTAGAGGTACAGACCACCTGACTGTAGTCTAGTAGTAGTAGAGGTACAGACCACCTGACTGTAGTCTAGTAGTAGTAGAGGTACAGACCACCTGACTGTAGTCTAGTAGTAGAGGTACAGACCACCTGACTGTAGTCTAGTAGTAGTAGAGGTACAGACCACCTGACTGTAGTCTAGTAGTAGTAGAGGTACAGACCACCTGACTGTAGTCTAGCAGTAGTAGAGGTACAGACCACCTGACTGTAGTCTAGCAGTAGTAGAGGTACAGACCACCTGACTGTAGTCTAGTAGTAGTAGAGGTACAGACCACCTGACTGTAGTCTAGCAGTAGTAGAGGTACAGACCACCTGACTGTAGTCTAGTAGTAGTAGAGGTACAGACCACCTGACTGTAGTCTAGTAGTAGTAGAGGTACAGACCACCTGACTGTAGTCTAGCAGTAGTAGAGGTACAGACCACCTGACTGTAGTCTAGTAGTAGTAGAGGTACAGACCACCTGACTGTAGTCTAGTAGTAGTAGAGGTACAGACCACCTGACTGTAGTCTAGTAGTAGAGGTATAGACCACCTGACTGTAGTCTAGCAGTAGTAGAGGTACAGACCACCTGACTGTAGTCTAGTAGTAGAGGTATAGACCACCTGACTGTAGTCTAGCAGTAGTAGAGGTACAGACCACCTGACTGTAGTCTAGTAGTAGTAGAGGTACAGACCACCTGGCTGTAGTCTAGTAGTAGAGGTATAGACCACCTGACTGTAGTCTAGTAGTAGAGGTACAGACCACCTGGCTGTAGTCTAGTAGTAGAGGTATAGACCACCTGACTGTAGTCTAGCAGTAGTAGAGGTACAGACCACCTGACTGTAGTCTAGTAGTAGTAGAGGTACAGACCACCTGACTGTAGTCTAGCAGTAGTAGAGGTACAGACCACCTGACTGTAGTCTAGCAGTAGTAGAGGTACAGACCACCTGACTGTAGTCTAGTAGTAGTAGAGGTACAGACCACCTGACTGTAGTCTAGCAGTAGTAGAGGTACAGACCACCTGACTGTAGTCTAGTAGTAGTAGAGGTACAGACCACCTGACTGTAGTCTAGCAGTAGTAGAGGTACAGACCACCTGACTGTAGTCTAGCAGTAGTAGAGGTACAGACCACCTGACTGTAGTCTAGCAGTAGTAGAGGTACAGACCACCTGACTGTAGTCTAGCAGTAGTAGAGGTACAGACCACCTGACTGTAGTCTAGCAGTAGTAGAGGTACAGACCACCTGACTGTAGTCTAGTAGTAGTAGAGGTACAGACCACCTGACTGTAGTCTAGCAGTAGTAGAGGTCCAGACCACCTGACTGTAGTCTAGTAGTAGTAGAGGTACAGACCACCTGACTGTAGTCTAGTAGTAGAGGTACAGACCACCTGACTGTAGTCTAGCAGTAGTAGAGGTACAGACCACCTGACTGTAGTCTAGTAGTAGTAGAGGTACAGACCACCTGAC
Source organism: Salvelinus namaycush (assembly GCF_016432855.1). Classification (NCBI taxonomy): domain Eukaryota; kingdom Metazoa; phylum Chordata; class Actinopteri; order Salmoniformes; family Salmonidae; genus Salvelinus; species Salvelinus namaycush. The sequence goes on along the minus strand of NC_052344.1, from coordinate 23,101,017 downwards.
TGTAGTCTAGTAGTAGTAGAGGTACAGACCACCTGACTGTAGTCTAGCAGTAGTAGAGGTACAGACCACCTGACTGTAGTCTAGTAGTAGTAGAGGTACAGACCACCTGACTGTAGTCTAGCAGTAGTAGAGGTACAGACCACCTGACTGTAGTCTAGTAGTAGAGGTACAGACCACCTGACTGTAGTCTAGTAGTAGTAGAGGTACAGACCACCTGACTGTAGTCTAGCAGTAGTAGAGGTACAGACCACCTGACTGTAGTCTAGTAGTAGTAGAGGTACAGACCACCTGACTGTAGTCTAGTAGTAGTAGAGGTACAGACCACCTGACTGTAGTCTAGCAGTAGTAGAGGTACAGACCACCTGACTGTAGTCTAGCAGTAGTAGAGGTATAGACCACCTGACTGTAGTCTAGTAGTAGTAGAGGTACAGACCACCTGACTGTAGTCTAGCAGTAGTAGAGGTACAGACCACCTGACTGTAGTCTAGCAGTAGTAGAGGTACAGACCACCTGACTGTAGTCTAGCAGTAGTAGAGGTATAGACCACCTGACTGTAGTCTAGTAGTAGTAGAGGTACAGACCACCTGACTGTAGTCTAGTAGTAGTAGAGGTATAGACCACCTGACTGTAGTCTAGTAGTAGTAGAGGTACAGACCACCTGACTGTAGTCTAGTAGTAGAGGTACAGACCACCTGGCTGTAGTCTAGTAGTAGTAGAGGTACAGACCACCTGACTGTAGTCTAGTAGTAGTAGAGGTACAGACCACCTGACTGTAGTCTAGTAGTAGTAGAGGTATAGACCACCTGACTGTAGTCTAGTAGTAGTAGAGGTACAGACCACCTGACTGTAGTCTAGTAGTAGAGGTACAGACCACCTGACTGTAGTCTAGTAGTAGAGGTACAGACCACCTGACTGTAGTCTAGTAGTAGTAGAGGTACAGACCACCTGACTGTAGTCTAGTAGTAGTAGAGGTACAGACCACCTGACTGTAGTCTAGTAGTAGTAGAGGTACAGACCACCTGACTGTAGTCTAGTAGTAGTAGAGGTACAGACCACCTGACTGTAGTCTAGTAGTAGTAGAGGTACAGACCACCTGACTGTAGTCTAGCAGTAGTAGAGGTACAGACCACCTGACTGTAGTCTAGTAGTAGTAGAGGTACAGACCACCTGACTGTAGTCTAGCAGTAGAGGTACAGACCACCTGACTGTAGTCTAGCAGTAGTAGAGGTACAGACCACCTGACTGTAGTCTAGCAGTAGAGGTACAGACCACCTGACTGTAGTCTAGCAGTAGTAGAGGTACAGACCACCTGACTGTAGTCTAGTAGTAGTAGAGGTACAGACCACCTGACTGTAGTCTAGCAGTAGTAGAGGTACAGACCACCTGACTGTAGTCTAGTAGTAGTAGAGGTACAGACCACCTGACTGTAGTCTAGCAGTAGTAGAGGTACAGACCACCTGACTGTAGTCTAGTAGTAGTAGAGGTACAGACCACCTGACTGTAGTCTAGCAGTAGTAGAGGTACAGACCACCTGACTGTAGTCTAGCAGTAGTAGAGGTACAGACCACCTGACTAGTCTAGATCAGAGAGAAGAGAGAGATCAGAGTGAGAGATCAGAGAGAGAGATCAGAGATCAGAGAGAGAGAGCGAGATCAGAGAGAGAGAGCGAGATCAGAGAGAGAGAGCGAGATCAGAGAGAGAGAGCGAGATCAGAGAGAGAGAGCGAGATCAGAGAGAGAGAGAGAGAGAGCGAGATCAGAGAGAGAGAGAGAGAGCGAGATCAGAGAGAGAGAGAGAGAGCGAGATCAGAGAGAGAGAGAGAGAGAGAGCGAGATCAGAGAGAGAGAGAGAGAGAGAGCGAGATCAGAGAGAGAGAGAGCGAGCGAGATCAGAGAGAGAGAGAGCGAGAGCGAGATCAGAGAGAGAGAGAGAGAGAGCGAGCTCAGAGAGAGAGAGAGAGCGAGATCAGAGAGAGAGAGAGAGAGAGCGAGATCAGAGAGAGGGAGAGCGAGATCAGAGAGAGAGAGCGAGGGAGCGAGCGAGCTCAGAGAGAGAGAGAGAGAGAGAGAGAGCGAGATCAGAGAGAGAGAGAGAGAGAGAGAGATCAGAGAGAGAGAGAGAGAGAGAGAGAGAGAGCGAGATCAGAGAGAGAGAGAGAGAGAGAGAGAGAGAGAGCGAGATCAGAGAGAGAGAGAGAGAGAGAGAGAGAGAGCGAGATCAGAGAGAGAGAGAGAGAGAGAGAGAGAGAGCGAGATCAGAGAGAGAGCGAGATCAGAGAGCGAGAGAGATCAGAGAGCGAGAGCGAGATCAGAGAGCGAGAGAGATCAGAGAGCGAGAGAGATCAGAGAGCGAGAGAGATCAGAGAGCGAGAGAGATCAGAGAGCGAGAGAGATCAGAGAGAGAGAGAGAGAGAGCGAGATCAGAGAGAGAGAGAGAGAGAGAGAGAGCGAGATCAGAGAGAGAGAGAGAGAGAGAGAGATCAGAGAGAGAGAGAGAGAGAGAGAGAGAGAGCGAGATCAGAGAGAGAGAGAGAGAGAGAGAGAGCGAGATCAGAGAGAGAGAGAGAGCGAGATCAGAGAGAGAGAGAGAGCGAGATCAGAGAGAGAGAGAGAGCGAGATCAGAGAGAGAGAGAGAGAGAGAGCGAGCTCAGAGAGAGCGAGCTCAGAGAGAGAGAGAGAGCGAGATCAGAGAGAGGGAGAGCGAGATCAGAGAGAGAGAGCGAGGGAGCGAGCGAGATCAGAGAGCGAGAGAGATCAGAGAGCGAGAGAGATCAGAGAGCGAGAGAGATCAGAGAGCGAGAGAGATCAGAGAGCGAGAGAGATCAGAGAGCGAGAGAGATCAGAGAGCGAGAGAGATCAGAGAGCGAGAGAGATCAGAGAGCGAGCGAGATCAGAGAGCGAGCGAGATCAGGGGGTGAGAGAGAGACAGAGGAAGTGAGAGAGAGAGAGACAGAGGAAGTGAGAGAGAGAGAGAGAGAGAGACAGAGGAAGTGAGAGAGAGAGAGAGAGGAAGTGAGAGAGAGAGAGAGAGGAAGTGAGAGAGAGAGAGAGAGGAAGTGAGAGAGAGAGAGAGAGAGAGAGGAAGTGAGAGAGAGAGAGAGAGAGAGAGGAAGTGAGAGAGAGAGAGAGAGAGAGGAAGTGAGAGAGAGAGAGAGAGGAAGTGAGAGAGAGAGAGAGAGGAAGTGAGAGAGAGAGAGAGAGGAAGTGAGAGAGAGTGAGGGAGGAAATGAGAGTGAGGGAGGAAATGAGAGTGAGGGAGGAAATGAGAGTGAGGGAGGAAATGAGAGTGAGAGACAGAGGGCGGAAAAGAGGAGAGAGAGTAAAAGAGAGAGTGGTCACTTCAACAATGCAGCCAACTGGATTGTAAGGACAGCCTACAGCTCAACATATGGAAATGAACCTACTGTACACAAGCTCAACAAGGACCCTGGTACCCAATATGGAAATGAACCTACTGTACACAAGCTCAACAAGGACCCTGGCACCCAATATGGAAATGAACCTACTGTACACAAGCTCAACAAGGACCCTGGCACCCAATATGGAAATGAACCTACTGTACACAAGCTCAACAAGGACCCTGGTACCCAATATGGAAATGAACCTACTGTACACAAGCTCAACAAGGACCCTGGCACCCAATATGGAAATGAACCTACTGTACACAAGCTCAACAAGGACCCTGGCACCCAATATGGAAATGAACCTACTGTACACAAGCTCAACAAGGACCCTGGTACCCAATATGGAAATGAACCTACTGTACACAAGCTCAACAAGGACCCTGGTACCCAATATGGAAATGAACCTACTGTACACAAGCTCAACAAGGACCCTGGTACCCAATATGGAAATGAACCTACTGTACACAAGCTCAACAACAAGTAGCCTGGTACCCAATATGGAAATGAACCTACTGTACACAAGCTCAACAAGGACCCTGGTACCCAATATGGAAATGAACCTACTGTACACAAGCTCAACAAGGACCCTGGCACCCAATATGGAAATGAACCTACTGTACACAAGCTCAACAACAAGTAGCCTGGTACCCAAACATAACTAATATTGTTATAGTCAAGGACAGTCAGTAGCTGTAACAACTGACCTAACAGCTCAGAGGTGCCACATTCATGACTGTGTTTTTGTTATGATTGTATGTGGACAGATGTTAGAATCTGGGTCAGAGTCAGGGGCCCAGCTACAGGGGCCCAGCTACAGGGGCCCAGCTACAGGGGCCCAGCCACAGGGGCCCAGCAGAGCAGAGTGGAGGAGAGGTGTAAGTAACAGCTGTAACACGGTGGGGGGGAAAACAGAAGCAGTCCCATCCCAGAGAGACAGAATGAACAGACAGACTAGGTCAGGACCATGTAAGTGGGGAGGACAGAGCAGTCACCTAACCTCAGCCTGTCTTCCTGGGAACAGCCCCTATTCCCTAGCCAACTAGTTCACACCAAGCCCATATGACTCCGGGAAAGAAACTAGTGCACTTTATAGGGAGCCATTTGGGACACAGAATGTCTGACCTGCCTGAACTGCTCTACAAATGAAAACAGGCTAGATCAAGTCCCAGGCCCTCCATACAGGAAGATAACTACCCCTGAACTAGAGGCCAACACATGAAACCCCTTCATTAATAACTAATGAGATACTCAGTCTTCACACTGCGTGGTCAGATATCCCACCTCTGTAACAACGCTGGCCAGGCTAGAAAGGAGTCCTCTGGGCAAGCTGCCTTCTGGCAACAGATAAACCACCAGAGAGTAGTTATGACAGGGAAGGCATGTAGTGGGGTCAGGGACTTCCAGAGGGGTTTTAGAGAGAGTAGTTATGACAGGGAAGGCCTGTAGTGTGGTCAGAGACTTCCAGAGGGGTTTTAGAGAGTAGTTAAGACAGGGAAGGCCTGTAGTGTGGTCAGGGACTTCCAGAGGGGTTTTAGAGAGTAGTTAATACAGGGAAGGCCTGTAGTGTGGTCAGGGACTTCCAGAGGGGTTTTAGAGAGTAGTTAAGACAGGGAAGGCCTGTAGTGTGGTCAGAGACTTCCAGAGGGGTTTTAGAGAGTAGTTAAGACAGGGAAGGCCTGTAGTGTGGTCAGGGACTTCCAGAGGGGTTTTAGAGAGTAGTTAAGACAGGGAAGGCCTGTAGTGTGGTCAGGGACTTCCAGAGGGGTTTTAGAGAGTAGTTAAGACAGGGAAGGCCTGTAGTGTGGTCAGGGACTTCCAGAGGGGTTTTAGAGAGTAGTTAAGACAGGGAAGGTCTGTAGTGTGGTCATCTCTATTGTCAAGAGATAGAAACAGAAGAACAAAATGTATATGTTGAACGATAATGATAAAATAATTCCACTCTGAAACCTTATAACTGTATGAAATTGATTAGAATCATAAAATTATAATCTCATGTGTGTAGTTTGAGTGGGAATTAGGTTAAACAATGTATCTGTAATAGTGGAAACACAGACTGAGCAAGGCGTAGTTTAGGATTTGAACTTGTATGCGGGTGCCTAGGAAAATACCGAAGAACAATTAAACCTGTGTTTGAACCGACCTGGCTAGGCCTCTGAGGAACCGATGAGAGCATAGGGAGTACTACAAGGTTCCCCTCATCTCAGGGGAATGGAACTGTCAGCTGGGCAGTGATACAGTGGTGGGAACTATGGAGATAAAACTCACCTACTGTTTGTGTGGAAGTATGTGCGTAGGATACCTACTGTTTGTGTGGCAGTATGTGCGTAGGATACTACTGTTTGTGTGGAAGTATGTGCGTAGGATACCTACTGTTTGTGTGGTAGTATGTGCGTAGGATACCTACTGTTTGTGTGGTAGTATGTGCGTAGGATACCTACTGTTTGTGTGGCAGTATGTGCGTAGGATACCTACTGTTTGTGTGGCAGTATGTGCGTAGGATACCTACTGTTTGTGTGGCAGTATGTGCGTAGGATACCTACTGTTTGTGTGGCAGTATGTGCGTAGGATACCTACTGTTTGTGTGGCAGTATGTGCGTAGGATACCTACTGTTTGTGTGGTAGTATGTGCGTAGGATACCTACTGTTTGTGTGGCAGTATGTGCGTAGGATACCTACTGTTTGTGTGGCAGTATGTGCGTAGGATACCTACTGTTGGTGTGGTAGTATGTGCGTAGGATACCTACTGTTGGTGTGGCAGTATGTGCGTAGGATACCTACTGTTTGTGTGGCAGTATGTGCGTAGGATACCTACTGTTTGTGTGGCAGTATGTGCGTAGGATACCTACTGTTTGTGTGGCAGTATGTGCGTAGGATACCTACTGTTTGTGTGGCAGTATGTGCGTAGGATACCTACTGTTTGTGTGGCAGTATGTGCGTAGGATACCTACTGTTTGTGTGGCAGTATGTGCGTAGGATACCTACTGTTTGTGTGGCAGTATGTGCGTAGGATACCTACTGTTTGTGTGGCAGTATGTGCGTAGGATACCTACTGTTTGTGTGGCAGTATGTGCGTAGGATACCTACTGTTTGTGTGGCAGTATGTGCGTAGGATACCTACTGTTTGTGTGGCAGTATGTGCGTAGGATACCTACTGTTGGTGTGGTAGTATGTGCGTAGGATACCTACTGTTGGTGTGGTAGTATGTGCGTAGGATACCTACTGTTGGTGTGGTAGTATGTGCGTAGGATACCTACTGTTGGTGTGGTAGTATGTGCGTAGGATACCTACTGTTGGTGTGGTAGTATGTGCGTAGGATACCTACTGTTTGTGTGGCAGTATGTGCGTAGGATACCTACTGTTTGTGTGGCAGTATGTGACTAATTATTATTAAACCCATGATCAGATCTCGGGGATTGGTCAGAGCTATTGATTGTCAGTTATTATCATTGGAATTGAACATTCGTGACATGCATAGGCCACTACACCAAAGAAATAGCATCTCATTCTAGTAGGGTTGTAACGAGTACCAGCACCGTGACACAGCGATGCCTGATCTTCCAAGGGAGAAAGAACCCCAAGCAGAAAACCAAGGTGATTCTGGGTGACACCATAAAGGGTGCTGGTCACAGGGAGGCAGGTAGCCTAGTGGTTAAGAAAACCAAGGTGATTCTGGGTGACACCATAAAGGGTGCTGGTCACGGGGAGGCAGGTAGCCTACCGGTTAAGAAAACCAAGGTGATTGTGGGTGACACCATAAAGGGTGCTGGTCACGGGGAGGCAGGTAGCCTAGCGGTTAAGAAAACCAAGGTGATTCTGGGTGACACCATAAAGGGTGCTGGTCACGGGGAGGCAGGTAGCCTACCGGTTAAGAAAACCAAGGTGATTCTGGGTGACACCATAAAGGGTGCTGGTCACAGGGAGGCAGGTAGCCTAGCGGTTAAGAAAACCAAGGTGATTCTGGGTGACACCATAAGAGAGCAGTATGAACTGGAGTGGTGAATCTGGTGCGAGAGCAGTATGAACTGGAGTGGTGAATCTGGTGCGAGAGCAGTATGAACTGGAGTGGTGAATCTGGTGCGAGAGCAGTATGAACTGGAGTGGTGAATCTGGTGCGAGAGCAGTATGAACTGGAGTGGTGAATCTGGTGCGAGAGCAGTATGAACTGGAGTGGTGAATCTGGTGCGAGAGCAGTATGAGCTGGAGTGGTGAATCTGGTGCGAGAGCAGTATGAACTGGAGTGGTGAATCTGGTGCGAGAGCAGTATGAAATGGAGTGGTGAATCTGGTGCGAGAGCAGTATGAACTGGAGTGGTGAATCTGGTGCGAGAGCAGTATGAACTGGAGTGGTGAATCTGGTGAGAGCAGTATGAACTGGAGTGGTGAATCTGGTGAGAGAGCAGTATGAACTGGAGTGGTGAATCTGGTGCGAGAGCAGTATGAACTGGAGTGGTGAATCTGGTGCGAGAGCAGTATGAACTGGAGTGGTGAATCTGGTGAGAGAGCAGTATGAACTGGAGTGGTGAATCTGGTGCGAGAGCAGTATGAACTGGAGTGGTGAATCTGGTGAGAGCAGTATGAACTGGAGTGGTGAATCTGGTGCGAGAGCAGTATGAACTGGAGTGGTGAATCTGGTGCGAGAGCAGTATGAACTGGAGTGGTGAATCTGGTGAGAGAGCAGTATGAACTGGAGTGGTGAATCTGGTGCGAGAGCAGTATGAACTGGAGTGGTGAATCTGGTGCGAGAGCAGTATGAAATGGAGTGGTGAATCTGGTGCGAGAGCAGTATGAACTGGTTTCTATTCCACTAGAGAAAGGAGGACAACCTGAAGACTACTTTACACCAGAGTGTCTTATCTGTCACCCATCATCTACTCCACACTAGTGTAGAGGACACTTTCCTTTAGGCTGCCCTGCTCTGCCCTGCTCTGCCCTGCTCTGCCCTGCTCTGCCCTGCTCTGTCCTGCTCTGTCCTGCTCTGCCCTGCTCTGCCCTGCTCTGCCCTGCTCTGCCCTGCTCTGTCCTTCCCTGCTCTGTCCTGCTCTGTCCTGCTCTGTCCTGCTCTGTCCTGCTCTGCTCTGTCCTGCTCTGCCCTGCTCTGCCCTGCTCTGTCCTGCTCTGTCCTGCCCTGCTCTGTCCTGCTCTGCTCTGCTCTGCTCTGCTCTGCTCTGCTCTGTCCTGCTCTGTCCTGCTCTGCTCTGCTCTGCTCTGTCCTGCTCTGCTCTGTCCTGTCCTACTCTGTCCTGCTCTGCTCTGTCCTGTCCTGCCCTGCTCTGTCCTGCTCTGCTGTCCTGCTCTGCCCTGTCCTGCTCTGTCCTGTCCTGCTCTGTCCTGTCCTGCTCTGTCCTGCTCTGCCCTGCTCTGCCCTGCTCTGCCCTGCTCTGTCCTGCCCTGCTCTGTCCTGCTCTGCCCTGCTCTGCCCTGCTCTGCCCTGCTCTGCCCTGCTCTGCCCTGCTCTGTCCTGTCCTGCTCTGTCCTGTCCTGCTCTGTCCTGCTCTGTCCTGCTCTGTCCTGCTCTGTCCTGTCCTGCTCTGTCCTGCTCTGTCCTGTCCTGCTCTGTCCTGTCCTGCTCTGCTCTGTCCTGCTCTGTCCTGCTCTGTCCTGCTCTGTCCTGCTCTGTTCTGCTCTGTCCTGCTCTGTCCTGCTCTGTCCTGCTCTGTCCTGCTCTGTCCTGTCCTGCTCTGTCCTGCTCTGTCCTGCTCTGTCCTGCTCTGTCCTGCTCTGTCCTGCCCTGCTCTGCCCTGCCCTGCTCTGCCCTGCCCTGCTCTGCCCTGCTCTGCTCTGCTCTGCTCTGCCCTGCTCTGCCCTGCTCTGCCCTGCTCTGCTCTGCTCTGCCCTGCTCTGCCCTGCTCTGCCCTGCCCTGCTCTGCCCTGCTCTGCCCTGCTCTGTCCTTCCCTGCTCTGTGTCTCACTGACACTGATGACTATGACACCTATATACCGGGTCTGGTTAAATGGACCCGTTTGGCTGTGTGACAGGAGGCCTTCGTTCAGGGCTCACTGAAGCACAGCTCCTGCCAGGGAGGCAGCTCAAGACACGCACCGCCCGTTGATTGACACACTAACAATGGTCGTGTACTGCCCTTGTTTATGGTCGTGTACCGCCCTTGTTTATGGTAGTGTACCGCCCTTGTTTATGGTAGTGTACTGCCCTTGTTTATGGTAGTGTACCGCCCTTGTTTATGGTCGTGTACCGCCCTTGTTCATGGTCGTGTGCCGCCCTTGTTCATGGTCGTGTGCCGCCCTTGTTCATGGTCGTGTGCCGCCCTTGTTCATGGTCGTGTGCCGCCCTTGTTCATGGTCGTGTGCCGCCCTTGTTTATGGTCGTGTGCCGCCCTTGTTTATGGTCGTGTGCCGCCCTTGTTTATGGTCGTGTGCCGCCCTTGTTTATGGTCGTGTGCCGCCCTTGTTTATGGTCGTGTGCCGCCCTTGTTTATGGTCGTGTGCCGCCCTTGTTTATGGTCGTGTACCGCCCTTGTTTATGGTCGTGTACCGCCCTTGTTTATGGTCGTGTGCCGCCCTTGTTCATGGTCGTGTGCCGCCCTTGTTCATGGTCGTGTGCCGCCCTTGTTCATGGTCGTGTGCCGCCCTTGTTCATGGTCGTGTGCCGCCCTTGTTCATGGTCGTGTGCCGCCCTTGTTCATGGTCGTGTGCCGCCCTTGTTTATGGTCGTGTGCCGCCCTTGTTTATGGTCGTGTGCCGCCCTTGTTTATGGTCGTGTGCCGCCCTTGTTTATGGTCGTGTGCCGCCCTTGTTTATGGTCGTGTGCCGCCCTTGTTTATGGTCGTGTGCCGCCCTTGTTTATGGTCGTGTGCCGCCCTTGTTTATGGTCGTGTGCCGCCCTTGTTTATGGTCGTGTGCCGCCCTTGTTTATGGTCGTGTGCCGCCCTTGTTTATGGTCGTGTGCCGCCCTTGTTTATGGTCGTGTGCCGCCCTTGTTTATGGTCGTGTGCCGCCCTTGTTTATGGTCGTGTGCCGCCCTTGTTTATGGTCGTGTGCCGCCCTTGTTTATGGTCGTGTGCCGCCCTTGTTTATGGTCCGTGTCGTGTGCCGCCCTTGTTTATGGTCGTGTGCCGCCCTTGTTTATGGTCGTGTGCCGCCCTTGTTTATGGTCGTGTGCCGCCCTTGTTTATGGTCGTGTGCCGCCCTTGTTTATGGTCGTGTGCCGCCCTTGTTTATGGTCGTGTGCCGCCCTTGTTTATGGTCGTGTGCCGCCCTTGTTTATGGTCGTGTGCCGCCCTTGTTTATGGTCGTGTGCCGCCCTTGTTTATGGTCGTGTGCCGCCCTTGTTTATGGTCGTGTGCCGCCCTTGTTTATGGTCGTGTGCCGCCCTTGTTTATGGTCGTGTGCCGCCCTTGTTTATGGTCGTGTGCCGCCCTTGTTTATGGTCGTGTGCCGCCCTTGTTTATGGTCGTGTGCCGCCCTTGTTTATGGTCGTGTGCCGCCCTTGTTTATGGTCGTGTACCGCCCTTGTTTATGGTCGTGTACCGCCCTTGTTTATGGTCGTGTACCGCCCTTGTTTATGGTCGTGTACCGCCCTTGTTTATGGTCGTGTACCGCCCTTGTTTATGGTCGTGTACCGCCTTGTTTATGGTCGTGTACCGCCCTTGTTTATGGTCGTGTACCGCCCTTGTTTATGGTCGTGTACCGCCCTTGTTTATGGTCGTGTACCGCCCTTGTTTATGGTCGTGTACCGCCCTTGTTTATGGTCGTGTACCGCCCTTGTTTATGGTCGTGTACCGCCCTTGTTTATGGTAGTGTACCGCCCTTGTTTATGGTAGTGTACTGCCCTTGTTTATGGTAGTGTACTGCCCTTGTTTATGGTAGTGTACTGCCCTTGTTTATGGTAGTGTACTGCCCTTGTTTATGGTAGTGTACTGCCCTTGTTTATGGTAGTGTACTGCCCTTGTTTATGGTAGTGTACTGCCCTTGTTTATGGTAGTGTACTGCCCTTGTTTATGGCACTGCACAGAGGTGATGCTGCTGCAACAAGCTATACTATACTACAGTATTCAGTTGTATTGTTCCTTCCTGGTTGATGTTGATTAGGAGTCATGTGACTTAATATTTCCTGGTAATATATTTTTACATCCAGCCCCAAGAGGTGCATGAAGGTACACATGAACAAAAGTATGTGGACACCTGCAAGTCGAACATCTCATTCCCGTCGCTGCTTTAACAGCCTCCACTCTTCTGGGAAGGCTTTCCACTAGATGTTGGAACATTGCTGCTATAACAGCCTCCACTCTTCTGGGAAGGCTTTCCACTAGATGTTGGAACATTGCTGCTTTAACAGCCTCCACTCTTCTGGGAAGGCTTTCCACTAGATGTTGGAACATTGCTGCTATAACAGCCTCCACTCTTCTGGGAAGGCTTTCCACTAGATGTTGGAACATTGCTGTGGGGGACTTGGTTCCACTCAGCCACAAGAGCATTAGTGAGGTCAGGCACTGATGTTGGGCGATTAGGTCTGACTGAGTCAACGTTCCAATTCATCCTAAAGGTGTTCGATGGGGTTGAGGTCAGGGCTCTGTGCAGGCCAGTCAAGTTCTTCCACATCGATCACGACAAAGCATTTCTCTATGGACCTCGCTTTGTGCACGGGGGCATAGTCATGCTGAAACAGGAAAGAGCCTTCCCCAAACTGTTGCCACAAAGTTGGAAGCACAGAATCGTCTAGAATGTCACTGTATGCTGCAGTGTTAAGCTGTCCCTTCACTCTGCAGTCCAACTCAACCCAAACCATCTCAATTGGGTTGACGCTGGGTAATTGTGGAGGCCAGGTCATCTGATGCAGCACTCCATCACTCTCCTTCTTGGTTAAAGAACAGCTCAAATAAGCAAAGAGAACACATCTCAAAATCAAGTGTTCAGAGGAGACAGCGTGAATCAGGCCTACAGGGTCGAATTGCTGCAAAAAAACACTACTAAAGGACACCAATAAGAAGAAGAGACTTGCTTGGGCCAAGAAACACGAGGGACATTAGACCAGTGGAAATCTGTCCTTTGGTCTGATGAGTCCAAAGTTGAGATTTAAACAGGACAATGACCCAACACATCGCCAGGCTGTCCAAGGGCTATTTAACCAAATAGGGCTATCTTCTGTATACCCCCCTACCTTGTCACAACAACTGATTGGCAAACACATTAAGTCAAGAAATTCCACAAATTAACTTTTAACAAGGTACACCTGTTAATTGAAATGTATACCAGGTGACTACCTCATGAAGCTAGTTAAGAGAATGCCAAGTGTGTGCAAAGCTGTCATCAAGGCAAAGGGTGGCTACTTTGAAGAATCTCAAATATATGTTGATTTGTTTAACAGTTTTTTGGTTACTACATGATTCCATGTGTTATTTCATAGTTTTGATGTCTTCACTGTTATTCTACAATGTAGAAAATAGAAAAAAATGAAAGAAAGATCCTGGAATGAGTAGGTGTGTCCAAACTTTTGACTAGTACTGTATACATTTTAGAATGAGGCTGTAACGTAACAAAATGTGGAAAAAGTCCAAGGGTCTGAATACTTTCTGAATGCACTGTATATCTAAACAAATACGCTTAATCCTCCACCACCACCCCACAGCAGTACCGCCGCCCCCACCACCCCACAGCAGCACCGCCGCCCCCACCACCACCCCACAGCAGCACCGCCGCCCCCACCACCACCCCACAGCAGCACCGCCGCCCCCACCACCCCACAGCAGCACCGCCCCCACCACCACAGCAGCACCGCCGCCCCCACCACCCCACAGCAGCACCGCCGCCCCCACCACCCCACAGCAGCACCGCCGCCCCCACCACCCCACAGCAGCACCGCCGCCCCCACCACCCCACAGCAGCACCGCCGCCCCCACCACCCCACAGCAGCACCGCCGCCCCCACCACCCCACAGCAGCACCGCCGCCCCCCCCAACAGCAGTACCGCCGCCCCCCCCCAACAGCAGTACCCGCCGCCCCCCCCCCCCCCAACAGCAGTACCCGCCGCCCCCCCCCCAACAGCAGTACCGCCGCCCCCCCCCCCCAACAGCAGTACCGCCGCCCCCCCCCCCCCCAACAGCAGTACCGCCGCCCCCCCCCCACACAGCAGTACCGCCGCCCCCCCCCCCAACAGCAGTACCGCCACCCCCCCCCCCCAACAGCAGCACCGCCGCCCCCACCACCCCACAGCAGTACCGCCGCCCCCCCCCCAACAGCAGCACCGCCGCCCCCACCACCCCACAGCAGCACCGCCGCCCCCACCACCCCACAGCAGTACCGCCACCCCCCCCCCCAACAGCAGCACCGCCGCCCCCACCACCCCACAGCAGCACCGCCGCCCCCCCCCCAACAGCAGTACCGCCACTAAACACGGGTTATCCTACTTCCAGCGTTTCCAGAGGGGATTTCGGCCAATATGTGCAACTTTATTCTTAATACGCATCACTGATTCACTAAAGAGATCCCAATCACACTGTCTGTCTGTTAGGGCAGATCAAACAGCCTGGGCCTGGCACACCTGCTCTGTGGTTGCTGCCTGCCTGCACAGCTCTTTGGTTCGACTCCTCTGAAGCAGTTCACATTGATGTGGTTCAGCAACTGTTTTAACTACTGAGCCAGATATGATGCTAGGCTGAGGATCCATCACAAACCCATAGACCTTGGCTACAGCTTAGGGGCTGTTTATACTTACAAAATATGTGAAGTAACATCTGCCTTGCTTCCACATCAGATGTGCAGCTTATCTGTTTACAGTATCCGTACATTTGCCTTGAGTGTGGACACTTGAAGACCCATTGGATCTCTCCTCTGTACTGCATGATCTTTGGCAGCAGCAATGACGACAAGGGCTGTAGACTAGCTTGTGTTTTAATAGAAACACATGTATGATCCAACTCCATCTGAACTAGAGTTGCTGAAGACAGAACAACCATATATGGCTGCTGACCCCTCTGCTTCCACAGCCTTTGTACACTACACAGACAGGGAAGCCAGGGCACGCACACACAGACACAGGGAAGCCAGGGCACGCACACACAGACACAGGGAAGCCAGGGCACGCACACACAGACACAGGGAAGCCAGGGCACGCACACACAGACACAGGGAAGCCAGGGCACGCACACACAGACACAGGGAAGCCAGGGCACGCACACACAGCCAGGGAAGCCAGGGCACGCACACACAGACACAGGGAAGCCAGGGCACGCACACACAGACACAGGGAAGCCAGGGCACGCACACACAGACAAGCCAGGGCACGCACACAGACACAGACCAGCAGCTTGCAGACAAGAAGCTTTGCTTGCCTTCTTTGCTTGCATCTCACCCACACACCCACGATCAGATATGCTTGAGCCTCTCTCTGTGCACTCAACAGCAGCAAATCTGGGGCTACACTAATGACAAATGTTGGGGACTGTTAGTGCACTGTTAAATGTAGGCTATTACCAGCAGTGGGTCACAACAAATGTTCTGGATTAAAAGAGATTAAGCCACACGCCTCACACCACACGCCAATCAAAATAAACAGTAAGCGGACAGGCCAAGCAGAATAACAAACAAACAGACTACTTTAGAGAAGGCTGAATTGATTAAGGCAACAAACAAATTAATGACTTGATTTATTTAAAAAAGTGCATTCTGGTCACGATCTTCCAAAGGCGCAACGATGGAAAAAGCAGTAGCTCAGAGAAAAATACCTAAAACGGCATTACAAAAAACATACATTATTGAATCCTTTTAGGCATGAATAATTTCAAATCGACCCCGTCTCAAAACAATGATTATTTTGTCATTACCGATAACACTGAGGAAATCAGACAGCGTCACCGGATGTCAGGGGCTGTGTCAACTTCACATCAATCACCCTTCTGATTGCTGTCAGTCTTCAGTTTGCTAAATTACAGATTCACTGACTGACTCAACCAACCCAAACTCATAACAAATAGCCTGGTGTTCACTGGAAAATCATAACAGAATGGGGCCTAAAGGCATTAAATCCACAGCTGGAAGTCCTGGACAAAAACACTGAGTTGGGCTGAAGAAATGTTTGCTAATTTCGAGTAGGTATATTCTTTCTAATAGCCATTTCACTTCAGTCAAGACCTCCAAATCACAACCTGCAACCAAAACAATACCTTTCCCTGAGTGGCAATGCAGATACATAGCTGGTAGACCTTGTAACAGACCTTTGAAAACAGACAGTCATGAGTCTTATTCCTTTAGCTACACCATCATGTAATAGCACAGGATGTAGCTACTCCTGAAAAGTAATTTCTCTCCAGACCAAGGACAACGGCTAATGCTTTGTACTCTGATCGTAGAGACTACTGAATGAACTGACGGGATGGGGAAATCATGATATTAGGTGTTTAGGTATTGTGTGTGTTGAGTAGCTAACTACGTGGCTAGCTAACTACGTTCAATGGACCGCGATGAGCTTCAGCTGAAGTTTGATTACGTTCCGCTCGATAGCTAACTGGGCAACTTGAAAGAAGTAGTTAATTCACTGGCTAGATAAAGTTGGATGAATGAACTCTTCGGTTGTATGGATTAGCACAGTCGGCTAACTAGAAGCACTAGAACTAAATTAGACAAAACCATAACACAAACACCATAAGAGGTAACGTTAGTAGGTTAGAGAACCATTTTATTGATACGGTAACGTTAACTTAACACAACAAAATCATCATGATAAGCGACCATAACCAAATGTATAGCCCAGATATTTGTGGATGTTTGATGCGATTCGCAATTGTTGGATCAGTGAACATTGTACCGTTAGCTGTTCGCTAACATAGCTGGCTAACAAGCTAACCAAAATACGCGCTAGCTAGTTTTACTTGAATAGCTCATTGAAAACTATTACTTAGCTATCTATACCTTTAACGAAATCACCTCCATAAAAACGGGATAAATCAGCTAACTAACGTTAGCTAGCTGGCTGGCTGGCTGGCAAGACATCAGTAGGACTCAATGTTCAAACCTTGGGATAACTATTTGACTACAGCAAAGGGGGAGGGCTACTGTGCGGATTGGGCCTGTAAATGTCTTGGTTCTCTGTCGCTCTCAATTTGTACAGCCCCAGACAAAAAACAAAAACGATAACGCAAAAGGTCGGATTACACCTCGACCACTAGCCCAATTTCCCCCAAACCGGCGTCGCTGGGTGCCAAAATAATGCGGGATCGACATGCAACGCTTCCCTGGTGGAGCATCGTGAATATTTTTAAAGGAAAAAACAGAGAAGAAACTCACCGCATTAATTTCTCTTCTCCTCGCAGATCCAAGATGGCTGTGTACTCTAAAATCGAGGATGCTGGGTATACCGCCTTTACCCTCTGACCCTGCCTCAGCCTCCAAAGGCATCTCCTGTAGCTGTTGCCGTGTTGGGTGGGTGCTCTTTCTGCGACTGTTGCCACGGTAGAATTGTCTCCCTCGCTTCATGTTTCTCTCTACACAGACCGTGAAACATGTTACGTGACCTACCATGATCTATATAGACATTGAAGACGTGAATTGTGACGTAGCCTATGAAATGGGCATTAGAACAGACACATTAAATGTCCAAAAAAATTTCATCACCCCACCTTTCATCACAGAACATCACTGTTTTGTAATTTGTTGCAGCTGAAATTATACACATTAGTGAACAATTTCATAGTTTGCTAATTGCAATTAATTCTCAGTTGCAGGGGTCATGAGCTAAAAAGTGATGATGATTTTAATGATTGTGATGATGATATGGAGACACTGTCCCAATCCATCACATTTTGGAATATAGTTTAAAATTATATTGAAATGATATAACTAACTTTAATGTGTGCAAGATGCCCAACCATTTTGTATGTATTGTCTGTTGTCTTTGACAGATAGCCACCATTTTCCTCACCATTCAGTGTTTATCCTCTTTGAATCTGACAGTTTTCAGGTTATAAATAAAAGATGATGCTCTTTTGAGGCAACAAGAGATGTTAATAGATGAGCTAGTGTTATAACCTCTCCAGCTCACTCACTCATAGCTCAACCTCTTCTGCACAGAACATTACATATACCGCAACAAATATTTCATTCAATCTTCTTTTTCTGCTTCTATGGGAAATACACGGTCACAGTAAATATTGCATGACGAATCTCACATATGTTTCAATGTAATATGGAGATCAGTTGCATGTCTACATGTCTAGTGTCATTTATTGATTATGGCACAATTTAGTTTTATACACAAAAGATGGAGATACCTGCTAGTTGTTGATCGAGCCTCTGTTGACTTCCCCCTGTTGGTAAGGAAGTGAACTACTATAGATCTGTTCATTCAGCATACTGAGCGTACAGTTACTGTAGCATCAGCATACCCTGGGCAATGAATATCAGACAGTTGCCCACTTTCAATTCACTTTGCATCATTCATTCACACCTCTTGCATGTTTAGGCCAACATCTTTGTTCCCTAGGTGGAACTAGAGTCTTCCTCTAATTGAATTCATCTGGCCCTTGTGTTGTTGTTTGTCAATGGTCAGGTCTTCTGTTGATGTTAACCAGACTATGCTTCGGTTGACCTATAGCTTTCTGTTTGGGCAGCTCTATAATAGCTAGATATCCTCTCTTCTCCTCCAGACCAAGACTGGTCTCAATGGGCCAGTGACAGGAGCGTTAAGGGACTAACTGAAAAGGAAGAGAGGGTGTCAACTGACACTAGCCCAGGTGTATATAATACATTCTGCCAGAGCCAAAAACCAACCCATTCAGCATGAATGACTTCACAGAAACGTGAGCATGATGAGTACCTGCCAGAACCTGCCACCTGGTTCCAACGGTCACCTAAAAGGAACTTTCATTGGTTGTGTTCCCCTGCTCAGACGGTGCATGCATCAACCAATGGTTGCGTGCCACGTCATCGACTGTGCTGTCGGGCACCAGATGGCTGTAACATATGTAGTTAGCTGATAGGTAAAATATCTTTCCAGGCATTGTGTAAGATCTGGCTTCAGCAACATCTGAGTATGGGCACATGAACATTGCCTTAAAAAACAAATATGGCCACTCAGAGCAGACAGTGGAGCAGGGTAATTAACTAGATAAGACTAATGATTCCATTCTACAAGGCTGAATGAAGACACAGTTATTAATTAATGTATTTTTTTTTTAATTGGCTGCGTTGGCTTGAGCTCTTGAAGTGGTGTCTCCCACTGTGAGGAGGTAGGAAGGGAGAGAGAGAGAGAGGGGAATGGAGAGAGAGAGAGAGAGAGGGAGGAATGGAGAGAGAGAGAGAGAGGAATGGGTGTTGGGTGGAAGGTAGAGCAGCCGAGCTATCTGTCTGATTAGCGAACTGTCAGTCACAGGCTTGCCCTGTGCCATGTTTCCTAACCTATCACATTGAACGCAGCTTAGAGAGAGACAACAACCAATGTGAGAAAATAAACCCACGCTAGTTGTCGGAAGTTAAGATGAGATGCAGCAAATTCATCCATAATGGAGGAAATGAAGTTGACACACAGGACTACGGGCTTGGGGGTTTTCTAAGAATCTAGTGCTTCTTTGGTTCTGTATTAGAGCCAGTTCATTAGGTAATGGGTTCCAAACAGAGGACATTTGTCACAGCAAATGACATGACAACAAACAAAAACTTTACAAAAAGATACAACTGTATCAGACCCCTTGACTTTTTCCACATTTTGTTAGGTTACAGCCTTATTCTAAAATTGATTAAATTGTTTTTTTCCCCTCATCAATCCACACACATTACCCCATAATTACAAAGCAAAAACGAAACATTCCATTTACATAAGTATTCAGACCTTTAACTCTGTACTTTGTTGAAACACCTTTGGCAGCGATTGCAGCCTCATGTCTTCTTGGGTATGACGCTGCATGCTTGGCACACCTGTATTTGGGGAGTTTCTCCCATTCGTCTCTGAAGATCCTCTCAAGCTCTGTCAGGTTGGATGGGGAGCGTCGCTGCACAGCTATTTTCAGGTCTCCAGAGATGTTCAATCGGGTTCAAGTCCGGGCTCTGGCTGGGCCACTCAAGGACATTCAGAGACTTGTCCTGAAGCCCCTCCTGCACTGTCTTGGCTGTGGGCTTAGGGTCATTGTCCTGTTGGAAGGTGAACCTTCACCCCAGTCTAAAGTCCTGGGTGCTTTGGAGCAGGTTTTCATCAAGGATCTCGCTGTACTTTGCTCCATTCATCTTTGCCTCGAATCCCCACAGCATGATGCTGCCACCACCATGCTTCACCGTAGGGATGGTGCCAGGTTTGCTCCAGACGTGACGCTTGGCATTCAGGCCAAAGAGTTCAATCTTGGTTTCATCAGACCAGAGAATCTAGTTTCTCATGGTCTAAGAGTCCTTAGGTGTCTTTTGGCAAACTCCAAGCAGGCTGTCATGTGTATTTTACTGAGGAGTGGCTTCCGTCTGGCCACTACCATAAAGGCCTGATTGGTGGAGTGCTGCAGAGATGATTGTCCTTCTGGAAGGTTCTCCCATCTCCACAGAGGAACTCTAGATCTCTGTCAGAGTGACCATCGGGTCCTTGGTCACCTCCTTGACCAAGGCCCTTCTCCCCGATTTGCGGCCAGCTTTAGGAAGAGTCTAGGCGGTTCCAAACGTCTTCGATTTAAGAATGATGGAGGCCACTGTGTTCTTGGAGAACTTCAATGTTGCAGAAATGTTTTGGTACCCTTCCTCAGATCTGTGCCTACGACACAATCCTGTCTTGGAGCTCTACGAACAATTCCATCAAATCAAATCGACCTCATGGTTTGGTTTTTGCTCTGACATGCACTGTCAACTGTGGGACCTTATATAGACAGGTGTTTGCCTTTTCAAATCATGTCCAATCAATTTAATTTACCACAGGTGGACTCCAATCAAGTTGTAGAAACATCTCAAGGATGATCAATGGAAAAAGGATGCACCTGAGCTCAATGTCGAGTCTCATAGCAAAGAGTCTGAATACTTATGTAAATAAGGTGTTGTTTTTTTATTTTTTATACATTTGCAAACATTTCTAACAACCTGTTTTCTCTATGTCATTATGGTGTATTGTGATGTCATTATGGTGTATTGTGATGTCATTATGGTGTATTGTGATGTCATTATGGTGTATTGTGTGTACATTACTGAGGATTTTTTATTTTATTTAATCCATTTTAGAATAAGGCTGTAACGTAACAAAATGTGGAAAAAATCAAGGGGTCTGAATACTTTCTGAATGCACTGTATATCAGTATATTGGCAAACTAAGAAATACTGGAGAGAGCATATAGATATCCAAATGATTCTTTGTGACTTTCTTTTTTGTCAATGCAGTACAGAATGTTAAAGAAGCAGTGCTCAGCAGGACTTTACACAGTCCTGTGTCCTACAGTGGTACACGGAAGTGAAACCGATGAACTGTCACAAGCATCCTCCCAGACTGCACTCCTATTCCACTTCCTCTTCTTCTCATCGCTGCCACTTCTTATTCTTCTTCTTCCTGTTGCCTTTTCCAACAGTCTGAATAGGGAGACAGTAGATGTGCATAGGGATGTTCTTGTAATAGCTGGTTACAACTGGCCTGGCAAAACATAGAGAGTCAGCATGGTATAAATACAGAGACACAGCGTATGTAGAAGGTAAGGAACTGTACTAACAGGTATCAACAGGTTACCAGCTGGTTACAACTGGCCTGGCAAAACATAGAGAGTCAGCATGGTATAAATACAGAGACACGGCGTATGTAGAAGGTAAGGAACTGTACTAACGGGTATCAACAGGTTACCAGCTGGTTACAACTGGCCTGGCAAAACATAGAGAGTCAGCATGGTATAAATACAGAGACACGGCATATGTAGAAGGTAAGGAA
Source organism: Salvelinus namaycush (assembly GCF_016432855.1). Lineage (NCBI taxonomy): Eukaryota > Metazoa > Chordata > Actinopteri > Salmoniformes > Salmonidae > Salvelinus > Salvelinus namaycush. The sequence goes on along the minus strand of NC_052344.1, from coordinate 23,079,790 downwards.
CTGTACTAACAGGTATCAACAGGTTACCAGCTGGTTACAACTGGCCTGGCAAAACACAGAGAGTCAGCATGGTATAAATACAGAGACACAGCGTATGTAGAAGGTAAGGAACTGTACTAACGGGTATCAACAGGTTACCAGCTGGTTACAACTGGCCTGGCAAAACATAGAGAGTCAGCATGGTATAAATACAGAGACACGGCGTATGTAGAAGGTAAGGAACTGTACTAACAGGTATCAACAGGTTACCAGCTGGTTACAACTGGCCTGGCAAAACACAGAGAGTCAGCATGGTATAAATACAGAGACACGGCGTATGTAGAAGGTAAGGAACTGTACTAACAGGTATCAACAGGTTACCAGCTGGTTACAACTGGCCTGGCAAAACACAGAGAGTCAGCATGGTATAAATACAGAGACACGGCGTATGTAGAAGGTAAGAAACTGTACTAACGGGTATCAACAGGTTACCAGCTGGTTACAACTGGCCTGGCAAAACACAGAGAGTCAGCATGGTATAAATACAGAGACACGGCGTATGTAGAAGGTAAGAAACTGTACTAACAGGTATCAACAGGTTACAACTGGCCTGGCAAAACAGAGAGTCAGCATGGTATAAATACAGAGACACAGCGTATGTAGAAGGTAAGGAACTGTACTAACGGGTATCAACAGGTTACCAGCTGGTTATCTCCTTGAGGAGGAGCACAACGGACCTTTTTTTACATTCAGGATATGTCCTAGAAAATGAAAGGCTTATAAATTCATACTACAGTATCATATCTGGAGAAAAACAGGATATTGTAAAGTCTGCGGTACGTACTTTTTGAGGCGCTGGTTGAGCTGAAGGAAGCACAGTGTCCTCCAGCGTAGCCTGTTGTCCTCCTGTCGGAGAACGTGCAGCTCTCTCTGTCTCGCCACCTCCCTGCGGAGACTGTCTATCAGCTCCTCCTCGATGCGCGCCAGCTGCACAGAGCCCCGGGAGACTCATTTTAGTATCGACAGCACTGCTTTAGTTAACTACAGTGACTTATAACTGTGGGTCTTCTGTATGTTGACTGCAAGGTGATTCTGCATCCATAAATAGACCAAGACGGCTTTGCCAAAAGGGTACATTACAAACTGAATGGACTTCTAGCATTCTGAAGCACTATCCTCCTCCTGATCTCAGGACAAACACGTGTCAACCCGACACGTATTCCACCCAAACACACAGACGTGAAAACCCTCGCTGCTCACTCACACAAAAATCCATCTGTTCTAGCATGAGGACGACTTATCGACACCGTAAAGGACTCATTCTCCATCTCCAGTGGGCTGTGGTCGACACCATTTCAGACAGAACATCTTAATGGGATTCTGGCTCGGGCCTTGAGTTTCCTGCTTCATTCTCACATAACAACTCTTCAACACGGTGGTCATTTCAGACAGCGCAAAGCCCAGAGGCTTTATGACTATAGTTGTGAACAGAGACAAACTCTCTGAAACAAGATGTTATGAATATCTTCTGTTGTGGTTAAACTAACACAAAAATAATACTGTATGTTGGGTACATCATATTCAATTGCATTTGTAAAGGATTCCCCACCACGGTCCAATGAGGCAGATTGAATATAATGATGTATTTTAGTGGATTTATTCACCTCTTCTCTCTGTCGCTATCAGCCAGATAACAACCCCTGTAAGATGGCTGAGATAAGACATGATGACTATAGTCAGTATAGTCTCTATAGCGTTATCCCCTCTCACAGTCAGTACATTCTCTATAGCGTTATCCCCTCTCACAGTCAGTACAGTCTCTATAGCGTTATCCCCTCTCACAGTCAGTACAGCCTCTTTAGCGTTATCCCCTCTCACAGTCAGTACAGTCTCTATAGCGTTATCCCCTCTCACAGTCAGTACAGTCTCTATAGCGTTATCCCCTCTCACAGTCAGTACAGCCTCTATAGCGTTAACCCCTCTCACAGTCAGTACAGTCTCTATAGCGTTATCCCCTCTCACAGTCAGTAGTCTCTATAGCGTTATCCCCTCTCACAGTCAGTACAGCCTCTATACCGTTATCCCCTCTCACAGTCAGTACAGCCTCTATAGCGTTATCCCCTCTCACAGTCAGTACAGCCTCTTTAGCGTTATCCCCTCTCACAGTCAGTACAGTCTCTATAGCGTTATCTCCTCTCACAGTCAGTACAGTCTCTATAGCGTTATCCCCTCTCAGTCAGTACAGCCTCTATAGCGTTATCCCCCCTCACAGTCAGTACAGCCTCTTTAGCGTTATCCCCTCTCACAGTCAGTACAGTCTCTATAGCGTTGTCCCCTCTCACAGTCAGTACAGCCTCTATAGCGTTAACCCCTCTCACAGTCAGTACAGTCTCTATAGCGTTATCCCCTCTTACAGTCAGTACAGCCTCTTTAGCGTTATCCCCTCTCACAGTCAGTACAGTCTCTATAGCGTTATCCCCTCTCACAGTCAGTACAGCCTCTTTAGCGTTATCCCCTCTCACAGTCAGTACAGTCTCTATAGCGTTATCCCCTCTCACAGTCAGTACAGTCTCTATAGCGTTATCCCCTCTCACAGTCAGTACAGTCTCTATAGCGTTATCCCCTCTCACAGTCAGTACAGCCTCTTTAGCGTTATCCCCTCTCACAGTCAGTACAGTCTCTATAGCGTTATCCCCTCTCACAGTCAGTACAGTCTCTATAGCGTTATCCCCTCTCACAGTCAGTACAGCCTCTATAGCGTTGTCCCCTCTCACAGTCAGTACAGTCTCTATAGCGTTAGCCCCTCTCACAGTCAGTACAGTCTCTATAGCGTTAACCCCTCTCACAGTCAGTACAGCCTCTATAGCGTTAACCCCTCTCACAGTCAGTACAGCCTCTATACCGTTATCCCCTCTCACAGTCAGTACAGTCTCTATAGCGTTAACCCCTCTCACAGTCAGTACAGCCTCTATACCGTTGTCCCCTCTCACAGTCAGTACAGTCTCTATAGCGTTAACCCCTCTCACAGTCAGTACAGCCTCTATAGCGTTAACCCCTCTCACAGTCAGTACAGCCTCTATAGCGTTAACCCCTCTCACAGTCAGTACAGCCTCTATAGCGTTATCCCCTCTCACAGTCAGTACAGTCTCTATAGCGTTATCCCCTCTCACAGTCAGTACAGCCTCTATAGCGTTATCCCCTCTCACAGTCAGTACAGCCTCTATAGCGTTATCCCCTCTCACAGTCAGTACAGTCTCTATAGCGTTGTCCCCTCTCACAGTCAGTACAGCCTCTATAGCGTTATCCCCTCTCACAGTCAGTACAGTCTCTATAGCGTTATCCCCTCTCACAGTCAGTACAGCCTCTATAGCGTTATCCCCTCTCACAGTCAGTACAGCCTCTATAGCGTTATCCCCTCTCACAGTCAGTACAGCCTCTATAGCGTTGTCCCCTCTCACAGTCAGTACAGCCTCTATACCGTTATCCCCTCTCACAGTCAGTACAGCCTCTATAGCGTTGTCCCCTCTCACAGTCAGTACAGCCTCTATACCGTTATCCCCTCTCACAGTCAGTACAGCCTTGAGTGTCTCTCTCTCCACCCACTCAGTCAACTTTGTGATATTCTCAATGTGAGTGTCTCTCTCTCCACCCACCTGGGGGCAAGCAGCTTCTGAGGTAGACTCCATGACTACCTTTCCCACAAGGCCTAGAGGCAAGATGGAAAACGTTGTAGTTCCTACCACATGTACTGTACCTCCTCAAGTAGACGCTTGTTGTCGTCCACTCTCCCCTGGTGCTCCTGCAGGGGGAGCTTGGCTGGGTCTCCAAGCTTGGCTGGGTCTCCCCTCTCTTTGCTTTGAGCAGCAGGGTTGATGGGAGGGAAAATACATGGCCTGTAAAAGGAGAACGGGGAACATTAGATGATGCTCCTTTTCTAATACATTCTTAAATATATTAATTTGTATATTCATTTATATATTAATTTAAGTTAGCAAATGGCATGTTGACAAATTGATTGATGGGCGCAGCAGCAGTCCAAATAAAGTGGAACTGTGAAGTCTCCCATTTACAAATGTCTTCCTCTCTCATTGTTTCCTTCCCTGCCTGCTGTTAACCAATCAGATGTCTTTACTGTACATTGAGCCTTGTCACTGTAACGTATCCCTGCTCCTGAAAGAGAGGTTGTGGTTCAGTCCTGCATCGCCGTGGAAAATCTGAGTCATCCTCATTACGCAGGTCAGTAGAGCCCTTCAGTTAAGAGAGGAGAGACCTGAGAGAGGTGTTGCCTTGCCTGGGTCTGTATCATAACACACACACACACACACACACACACACACACACACACACACACACACACACACACACACACACACACACACACACACACACACACACACACACACACACACACACACACACACACACACACACACACACACACACACACACACACACACACTGAGCAGGGAGAAGTGAGCTCACATTGAGGTCGTCTTCGGGAGCTTATTTTACAGGTTTGTCTCAATGTGATCGTGATGGAACACTATGTGTCGGGTTACTGGATGGAAACGACACCAAGACATGAGATCAGAGCCCACCCCTCTCTCTCTCTCTCTCTCACTAGAACCCACCCCTCTCTCTCTCTCACTAGAACCCACCCCTGTCTCTCTCTCACTGGAACCCACCCCTGTCTCTCTCTCACTAGAGCCCACCCCTGTCTCTCTCTCACTGGAACCCACCCCTGTCTCTCTCTCACTAGAACCCACCCCTGTCTCTCTCTCACTAGAGCCCACCCCTCTCTCTCTCTCACTAGAACCCACCCCTGTCTCTCTCTCACTAGAACCCACCCCTCTCTCTCTCTCACTAGAACCCACCCCTGTCTCTCTCTCACTAGAACCCACCCCTGTCTCTCTCTCACTGGAACCCACCCCTGTCTCTCTCTCACTAGAACCCACCCCTCTCTCTCTCTCACTAGAACCCACCCCTGTCTCTCTCTCACTAGAGCCCACCCCTGTCTCTCTCTCACTAGAACCCACCCCTGCCTCTCTCTCACTAGAACCCACCCCTGTCTCTCTCTCTCTCACTAGAACCCACCCCTGCCTCTCTCTCACTAGAACCCACCCCTGCCTCTCTCTCACTAGAACCCACCCCTGTCTCTCTCTCACTGGAGCCCACCCCTGTCTCTCTCTCTCTCACTAGAACCCACCCCTGTCTCTCTCTCTCACTAGAGCCCACCCCTCTCTCTCTCTCACTGGAACCCACCCCTGTCTCTCTCTCACTGGAACCCACCCCTGTCTCTCTCTCACTAGAGCCCACCCCTGTCTCTCTCTCACTGGAACCCACCCCTGTCTCTCTCTCACTAGAACCCACCCCTGTCTCTCTCTCACTAGAACCCACCCCTGTCTCTCTCTCACTAGAACCCACCCCTGTCTCTCTCTCACTAGAACCCACCCCTCTCTCTCTCTCACTAGAACCCACCCCTGTCTCTCTCTCACTAGAACCCACCCCTGTCTCTCTCTCACTGGAACCCACCCCTGTCTCTCTCTCACTAGAACCCACCCCTCTCTCTCTCTCACTAGAACCCACCCCTGTCTCTCTCTCACTAGAGCCCACCCCTGTCTCTCTCTCACTAGAGCCCACCCCTGTCTCTCTCTCACTAGAGCCCACCCCTGTCTCTCTCTCACTGGAACCCACCCCTGTCTCTCTCTCACTAGAGCCCACCCCTGTCTCTCTCTCACTGGAACCCACCCCTGTCTCTCTCTCACTGGAACCCACCCCTGTCTCTCTCTCACTGGAGCCCACCCCTGTCTCTCTCTCACTGGAGCCCACCCCTGTCTCTCTCTCTCTCACTGGAGCCCACCCCTGTCTCTCTCTCACTAGAACCCACCCCTGTCTCTCTCTCACTGGAACCCACCCCTGTCTCTCTCTCACTAGAGCCCACCCCTGTCTCTCTCTCACTGGAGCCCACCCCTGTCTCTCTCTCACTAGAGCCCACCCCTGTCTCTCTCTCACTAGAGCCCACCCCTGTCTCTCTCTCACTAGAGCCCACCCCTGTCTCTCTCTCACTAGAGCCCACCCCTGTCTCTCTCTCTCTCACTGGAGCCCACCCCTGTCTCTCTCTCACTGGAGCCCACCCCTGTCTCTCTCTCACTAGAGCCCACCCCTGTCTCTCTCTCACTAGAACCCACCCCTGTCTCTCTCTCACTAGAGCCCACCCCTGTCTCTCTCTCACTGGAGCCCACCCCTGTCTCTCTCTCACTGGAACCCACCCCTGTCTCTCTCTCACTGGAACCCACCCCTGTCTCTCTCTCACTGGAACCCACCCCTGTCTCTCTCTCACTGGAACCCACCCCTGTCTCTCTCTCACTGGAACCCACCCCTGTCTCTCTCTCACTGGAGCCCACCCCTGTCTCTCTCTCTCTCACTGGAGCCCACCCCTGTCTCTCTCTCACTAGAACCCACCCCTGTCTCTCTCTCACTGGAACCCACCCCTGTCTCTCTCTCACTAGAGCCCACCCCTGTCTCTCTCTCACTAGAGCCCACCCCTGTCTCTCTCTCACTAGAGCCCACCCCTGTCTCTCTCTCACTGGAACCCACCCCTGTCTCTCTCTCACTAGAGCCCACCCCTGTCGCTCTCTCACTGGAACCCACCCCTGTCTCTCTCTCACTGGAACCCACCCCTGTCGCTCTCTCACTGGAGCCCACCCCTGTCTCTCTCTCACTAGAGCCCACCCCTGTCTCTCTCTCACTAGAACCCACCCCTGTCTCTCTCTCACTAGAGCCCACCCCTGTCTCTCTCTCACTGGAACCCACCCCTGTCTCTCTCTCACTGGAACCCACCCCTGTCTCTCTCTCACTGGAACCCACCCCTGTCTCTCTCTCACTGGAGCCCACCCCTGTCTCTCTCTCACTGGAGCCCACCCCTGTCTCTCTCTCTCTCACTGGAGCCCACCCCTGTCTCTCTCTCACTAGAACCCACCCCTGTCTCTCTCTCACTGGAACCCACCCCTGTCTCTCTCTCACTAGAGCCCACCCCTGTCTCTCTCTCACTAGAGCCCACCCCTGTCTCTCTCTCACTAGAGCCCACCCCTGTCTCTCTCTCACTGGAACCCACCCCTGTCTCTCTCTCACTAGAGCCCCCCCCTGTCGCTCTCTCACTGGAACCCACCCCTGTCTCTCTCTCACTGGAACCCACCCCTGTCTCTCTCTCACTGGAGCCCACCCCTGTCTCTCTCTCTCTCACTAGAACCCACCCCTGTCTCTCTCTCTCACTGGAGCCCACCCCTGTCTCTCTCTCTCACTGGAGCCCACCCCTGTCTCTCTCTCACTGGAACCCACCCCTGTCTCTCTCTCACTGGAACCCACCCCTGTCTCTCTCTCACTGGAGCCCACCCCTGTCTCTCTCTCACTGGAACCCACCCCTGTCTCTCTCTCACTAGAACCCACCCCTGCCTCTCTCTCACTGGAGCCCACCCCTGTCTCTCTCTCACTGGAGCCCACCCCTGTCTCTCTCTCACTAGAACCCACCCCTGTCTCTCTCTCACTGGAACCCACCCCTGCCTCTCTCTCACTGGAGCCCACCCCTGTCTCTCTCTCACTGGAACCCACCCCTGCCTCTCTCTCACTGGAGCCCACCCCTGTCTCTCTCTCACTAGAACCCACCCCTGTCTCTCTCTCACTAGAACCCACCCCTGTCTCTCTCTCACTAGAACCCACCCCTGCCTCTCTCTCACTGGAACCCACCCCTGTCTCTCTCTCACTGGAACCCACCCCTGCCTCTCTCTCACTGGAGCCCACCCCTGTCTCTCTCTCACTAGAACCCACCCCTGTCTCTCTCTCACTAGAACCCACCCCTGTCTCTCTCTCACTAGAACCCACCCCTGCCTCTCTCTCACTGGAACCCACCCCTGCCTCTCTCTCACTGGAGCCCACCCCTGTCTCTCTCTCACTAGAACCCACCCCTGTCTGTCTCTCTCTCACTAGAGCCCACCCCTGTCTCTCTCTCACTGGAACCCACCCCTGCCTCTCTCTCACTAGAACCCACCCCTGTCTCTCTCTCACTGGAGCCCACCCCTGTCTCTCTCTCTCTCACTGGAACCCACCCCTGTCTCTCTCTCACTGGAGCCCACCCCTGTCTCTCTCTCTCTCACTAGAACCCACCCCTGCCTCTCTCTCTCTCACTAGAACCCACCCCTGTCTCTCTCTCACTGGAACCCACCCCTGTCTCTCTCTCACTAGAGCCCACCCCTGTCTCTCTCTCACTAGAGCCCACCCCTGTCTCTCTCTCACTGGAGCCCACCCCTGTCTCTCTCTCACTGGAACCCACCCCTGTCTCTCTCTCACTAGAGCCCACCCCTGTCTCTCTCTCACTGGAACCCACCCCTGCCTCTCTCTCACTAGAACCCACCCCTGTCTCTCTCTCACTGGAACCCACCCCTGTCTCTCTCTCACTAGAGCCCACCCCTGTCTCTCTCTCACTGGAACCCACCCCTGTCTCTCTCTCACTGGAGCCCACCCCTGTCTCTCTCTCACTGGAACCCACCCCTGTCTCTCTCTCACTGGAGCCCACCCCTGCCTCTCTCTCACTAGAACCCACCCGTCTCTCTCTCTCACTGGAGCCCACCCCGTCTCACTCTCTCTCACTAGAACCCACCCCTGTCTCTCTCTCTCTCACTAGAACCCACCCCTGTCTCTCTCTCTCTCACTAGAACCCACCCCTGTCTCTCTCTCTCTCTCACTAGAACCCACCCCTGTCTCTCTCTCTCTCACTGGAGCCCACCCCTGTCTCTCTCTCTCTCACTGGAGCCCACCCCTGTCTCTCTCTCACTGGAACCCACCCCTGTCTCTCTCTCACTGGAACCCACCCCTGTCTCTCTCTCACTAGAGCCCACCCCTGTCTCTCTCTCACTAGAACCCACCCCTGTCTCTCTCTCACTGGAACCCACCCCTGTCTCTCTCTCACTGGAACCCACCCCTGTCTCTCTCTCACTAGAGCCCACCCCTGTCTCTCTCTCACTGGAACCCACCCCTGTCTCTCTCTCACTGGAACCCACCCCTGTCTCTCTCTCACTGGAACCCACCCCTGTCTCTCTCTCACTGGAGCCCACCCCTGCCTCTCTCTCACTAGAACCCACCCCTGTCTCTCTCTCACTAGAACCCACCCCTCTCTCTCTCTCACTAGAACCCACCCCTGTCTCTCTCTCACTAGAGCCCACCCCTGTCTCTCTCTCACTGGAACCCACCCCTGTCTCTCTCTCTCACTGGAGCCCACCCCTGTCTCTCTCTCACTAGAACCCACCCCTGTCTCTCTCTCACTAGAACCCACCCCTCTCTCTCTCTCACTAGAACCCACCCCTGTCTCTCTCTCACTAGAGCCCACCCCTGTCTCTCACTGGAACCCACCCCCGTCTCTCTCTCTCACTGGAGCCCACCCCTGTCTCTCTCTCTCTCACTGGAGCCCACCCCTGTCTCTCTCTCACTAGAACCCACCCCTGTCTCTCTCTCTCTCACTGGAACCCACCCCTGTCTCTCTCTCACTGGAACCCACCCCTGTCTCTCTCTCACTGGAGCCCACCCCTGTCTCTCTCTCTCTCACTAGAACCCACCCCTGTCTCTCTCTCACTAGAACCCACCCCTGCCTCTCTCTCACTAGAACCCACCCCTGTCTCTCTCTCACTGGAGCCCACCCCTGTCTCTCTCTCTCTCACTAGAACCCACCCCTGTCTCTCTCTCTCACTAGAACCCACCCCTGTCTCTCTCTCACTGGAACCCACCCCTGTCTCTCTCTCACTGGAGCCCACCCCTGTCTCTCTCTCACTGGAGCCCACCCCTGTCTCTCTCTCACTGGAACCCACCCCTGTCTCTCTCTCACTAGAACCCACCCCTGTCTCTCTCTCACTAGAACCCACCCCTGCCTCTCTCTCACTAGAACCCACCCCTGTCTCTCTCTCACTGGAACCCACCCCTGTCTCTCTCTCACTAGAACGCACCCCTGTCTCTCTCTCACTAGAACCCACCCCTGCCTCTCTCTCACTAGAACCCACCCCTGTCTCTCTCTCACTAGAACCCACCCCTGTCTCTCTCTCACTGGAACCCACCCCCGTCTCTCTCTCTCACTGGAGCCCACCCCTGTCTCTCTCTCACTGGAACCCACCCCTGTCTCTCTCTCACTGGAACCCACCCCTGTCTCTCTCTCACTAGAACCCACCCCTGTCTCTCTCTCACTAGAACCCACCCCTGCCTCTCTCTCACTAGAACCCACCCCTGTCTCTCTCTCACTAGAGCCCACCCCTGTCTCTCTCTCACTGGAACCCACCCCTGTCTCTCTCTCACTGGAGCCCACCCCTGTCTCTCTCTCTCTCACTGGAGCCCACCCCTGTCTCTCTCTCTCTCACTAGAACCCACCCCTGTCTCTCTCTCACTAGAACCCACCCCTGCCTCTCTCTCACTAGAACCCACCCGTCTCTCTCTCACTAGAACCCACCCCTGTCTCTCTCTCACTAGAGCCCACCCCGTCTCACTCTCTCTCACTAGAGCCCCCCCCCCCCCGTCTCACTCTCTCTCACTAGAGCCCCCCCCCCGTCTCACTCTCTCTCAATAGAGCCCACCCCGTCTCACTCTCTCTCACTAGAGCCCACCCCGTCTCACTCTCTCTCACTAGAGCCCACCCCGTCTCACTCTCTCTCACTAGAGCCCACCCCTGCCTCTCTCTCACTAGAACCCACCCCTGCCTCTCTCTCACTAGAACCCACCCCTGTCTCTCTCTCACTAGAACCCACCCCTGTCTCTCTCTCACTAGAACCCACCCTGTCTCTCTCTCCCTAGAGCCCACCCCGTCTCACTCTCTCTCACTGGAACCCACCCCTGTCTCTCTCTCACTAGAGCCCACCCTGTCTCTCTCTCACTAGAGCCCACCCTGTCTCTCTCTCACTAGAGCCCACCCCGTCTCTCTCTCTCTCACTGGAGCCCACCCCTGTCTCTCTCTCACTAGAACCCACCCCTGTCTCTCTCTCACTAGAGCCCACCCCGTCTCACTCTCTCTCACTAGAGCCCCCCCCCCCGTCTCACTCTCTCTCACTAGAGCCCCCCCCGTCTCACTCTCTCTCAATAGAGCCCACCCCGTCTCACTCTCTCTCACTAGAGCCCACCCCGTCTCACTCTCTCTCACTAGAGCCCACCCCGTCTCACTCTCTCTCACTAGAGCCCACCCCGTCTCACTCTCTCTCACTGGAGCCCACCCCTGCCTCTCTCTCACTAGAACCCACCCCTGCCTCTCTCTCACTAGAACCCACCCCTGTCTCTCTCTCACTAGAACCCACCCCTGTCTCTCTCTCACTAGAACCCACCCTGTCTCTCTCTCACTAGAGCCCACCCCGTCTCACTCTCTCTCACTGGAACCCACCCCTGTCTCTCTCTCACTAGAACCCACCCCTGTCTCTCTCTCACTAGAACCCACCCTGTCTCTCTCTCACTAGAGCCCACCCCGTCTCACTCTCTCTCACTGGAGCCCACCCCTGTCTCTCTCTCACTGGAACCCACCCCGTCTCACTCTCTCTCACTAGAACCCACCCCGTCTCACTCTCTCTCACTAGAACCCACCCCTGTCTCTCTCTCACTGGAACCCACCCCTGTCTCTCTCTCACTGGAACCCACCCCTGCCTCTCTCTCACTAGAACCCACCCCTGCCTCTCTCTCACTAGAACCCACCGCTGTCTCTCTCTCACTAGAACCCACCCCTGTCTCTCTCTCACTAGAGCCCACCCCGTCTCACTCTCTCTCAATAGAGCCCACCCCGTCTCACTCTCTCTCAATAGAGCCCACCCCGTCTCACTCTCTCTCACTAGAGCCCACCCCGTCTCTCTCTCTCTCACTAGAGCCCACCCTGTCTCTCTCTCTCTCACTAGAGCCCACCCTGTCTCTCTCTCTCTCACTAGAGCCCACCCTGTCTCTCTCTCTCTCACTAGAGCCCACCCTGTCTCTCTCTCACTTCAATTCAATTCAATTCAAGGGGCTTTATTGGCATGGGAAACATGTGTTAACATTGCCAAAGCAAGTGAGGTAGATAATATACAAAAGTGAAATAAACAATACAAATTAACAGTAAACATTACACATACAGAAGTTTCAAAACAAAAAAGACATTACAAATGTCATATTATATATATACAGTGTTGTAACAATGTACAAATGGTTAAAGCACACAAGTTAAAATAAATAAGCATAAATATGGGTTGTATTTACAATGGTGTTTGTTCTTCACTGGTTGCCCTTTTCTTGTGGCAACAGGTCACAAATCTTGCTGCTGTGATGGCACACTGTGGAATTTCACCCAGTAGATATGGGAGTTTATCAAAATTGGATTTGTTTTCGAATTCTTTGTGGATCTGTGTAATCTGAGGGAAATATGTCTCTCTAATATGGTCATACATTGGGCAGGAGGTTAGGAAGTGCAGCTCAGTTTCCACCTCATTTTGTGGGCAGTGAGCACATAGCCTGTCTTCTCTTGAGAGCCATGTCTGCCTACGGCGGCCTTTCTCAATAGCAAGGCTATGCTCACTGAGTCTGTACATAGTCAAAGCTTTCCTTAAGTTTGGGTCAGTCACAGTGGTCAGGTATTCTGCCACTGTGTACTCTCTGTTTAGGGCCAAATAGCATTCTAGTTTGCTCTGTTTTTTTGTTAATTCTTTCCAATGTGTCAAGTAATTATCTTTTTGTTTTCTCATGATTTGGTTGGGTCTAATTGTTCTCTCTCTCACTAGAGCCCACCCTGTCTCTCTCTCTCACTAGAGCCCACCCTGTCTCTCTCTCTCACTAGAGCCCACCCTGTCTCTCTCTCTCACTAGAGCCCACCCTGTCTCTCTCTCTCACTAGAGCCCACCCTGTCTCTCTCTCTCTCTCTCTCACTAGAGCCCACCCTGTGGAGCCCACCCAGAGAGAGCGACAGAGAGAAAGAGAGCGAGAGAAGGAAAAAAGAGAGAGCGACAGCGAGAGAGAGAGAGAGAAAGAGAGCGAGCGAGCGAAGGAAAAAGCGCGAGAGAGAGAGAGGAGTCACCTGAAACCCTCACCTTTCATCTGCTGAATGTGAGAAGTAAAGTCTTCTTAATGTCCGGTCCACTAGCGCCTGTCAAATAAAAGAGAGAAAGGAAAGGGATCGTCCCAAAGTAACAACCCAGTTTACTGCAGCTGAACAAGAGCCAGCCACCTAAAAGCAATACTTCCATTTATTTTACTTTCACGCTTTCATTGAGTGAGGTGTCTTTACAGTTTGAGCTGAGTGAGAGGTGGGACCGTGGGAGCTGGGGATGGACGGACTTGTTTTACGACTCTGGTCAACATTGCTGTAATCAAATCGTGTCTCTGTTCATTATGCCGATGTGAGACAATGGGGTCTGTCGGTCTGTCTGTCTGTGTGTGTGTGTCACTAAGGAACCGGACACCTCTCCCACTGCAGCTGAGTTGAGCTTATTTACCTCAGTAGCCCTGTTCAGCTGCAACCCTGTCTGAGCCCTTAGTAAAACTGAACTAGGTGGACTAAAGTCTGAGCCCTTAGTAAAACTGAACTAGGTGGACTAAAGTCTGAGCCCTTAGTAAAACTGAACTAGGTGGACTAAAGTCTGAGCCCTCAGTAAAACTGAACTAGGTAGAGTGGACTAAAGTCTGAGCCCTCAGTAGAACTGAACTAGGTAGAGTGGACTAAAGTCTGAGCCCTCAGTAGAACTGAACTAGGTAGAGTGGACTAAAGCCTGCCATGAAATACATTCAATAGTATCATAGTATTTGTTTCATTTGGGTACATTCATGAGTTACGAATCCCACATTTTTGTAGACATTTGAGCCAAGTTCCTTGCAAATCGTCCAATACTAATCCTCCATTAAAACATTGTGAGAACAACACAAAAACTGCTGTTTAAACACATCCAACAGCTTGTCACTTGGTCATTGTTATGTAGTTCATGTCACTGCAGATGGCACGATTGATGACTTCATTCACTATGCACTTACTGTTATTACTGAGTGTACAAAACATTAAGAACACCTGCTCTTTCCATTACATACTGTACACTGACCAGGTGAATCCAGGTGAAAGCTATGATCCCTTATTGATGTCATATGTTAAATCCACTTCAATCAGTGTAGATGAAGGGGAGGAGACAGGTTAAAGAAGGATTTTTAAGCCTTTAGACATGGATTGTGTGCCATTCAGAGGGTGAACGGTCAAGATAAAATATTTAAGTGCCTTTGAACGGGGTCTGGTAGTATTGAACCTTTATTTAACTAGGCAGGTCAGTAAAGAACCCCGGCCAATGACGGCCAAACCTGGAAGACGCTGAGCCAATTGTGCGCCACCCTATGGGACTCCCAATCGCGGCTGGATGTGATACAACCTGGATTCGAACCAGGGACTGTAGTGGCGCCTCTTGCACTGAGATGCAGTGCCATAGACCGCTGCCCCACTCGGGAGCCAAGTAGGTGCCAGGCGCACAGGTTTGTGTCAAGAACTGCAACGCTGCTGGGTTTTTTCACACTCAACAGTTTCCCCATGTGTATCATGAATGGTCCACCACCCAAAGAACATCCAGCCAACCTGACTCAACTGTGGGAAGCATTGGAGTCAACATGTTCTGTCCACTCACTGTAGATTCCCTTTCTCTTCTGTAATTTTGGTTTTCTATTTTTTTTTTAAATCCAAGTAGCCTATGCACACAAATTCTATGAAAATGTCTAAACAGAATTTGCAATACATCTTTCATCATGCAAATGTTATTAATACACAAGTGTTAGCAGGCTGTGTACCCCAACTAACACGTACATATGTATAATATGCATTCTGTTCACCCTGTGATTAAACAGGCTGTTTGTACAATAGTACTTACACTGTAGACAGAGAAAATAACACATTAAAAGTAACTGAATCAATGCTTTCTACAGAGCCTCTGTGTTACAATAAAACTGGAATAATACATTCTATATGCAGCTATTTATAACATGTTTTCTGTGGCAGTAACTCACCTCTACGTCCATCTCTGTTGCAGAGGCTTGTGAGGATGCTGCTGGTGTGTGATCTGGGCTGTGTGCCTCTGTCCCCCCACCTGTCCCAGCCTACCCTCTCTGACTCTCTCTGCCTACACCCCTGTCAGCCACAGCCTACTCCTAACCGCCTGGCTAACCAGTGTCTTCACTGTTCATCAATAATGCAGCAGCATCTTCTACAGTTTCTCCCATCACTCCAGGTAGAGCAGAAGGATGTGTCTCCCATCACTCCAGGTAGAGCAGAAGGACGTGTCTTCTAAATCTTCCGGCCTTCATTCTCCACGCCGTCTACTGGCACCTAATTAGTCTTTCAGAGTGCTGCTTGGGTTGCGCCTGAATAAGTCATAAAACACACACAGACGGGTTGTGTGTCAACGTGTACCTCTGTGTTTTGGTTGTAAGGACCACGTCATGTCTGTTGACGGATATTTTGTTGTTTAGTTTGAATGAATGAGTTGATGACTAAATGAATGGCGGTGTGGTCCTGTGCTTCATCCAGATAATACTGGGGGCATCATTGCTCCGTAACACACAGCTAATTCATTCAGACCTACAGCGTCCACCTATCGTCTGTCCTAACATCTCTAATCCACTCCAACCAACTTTTCTCCCTCCATCCCCCCCTCATCCCTCACTCCATCCCCCATCCCTCCCTCCATCCCCCCCTCATCCCTCACTCCATCCCCCATCCCTCCCTCCATTCCCCATCTATCCCTCCATCCCCTATTTCTTCCTCCATCCCATTTCTCCCTCATCTCTCCCTCCATCCCCCAATCCCCATCTCTCCCTCCATCCCCCATCTCTCCCTCCATCCCCCATCTCTCCCCCAATCCCCCATCTCTCTCTCTCCATCCCCCATCTCTCTCCCCATCCCCCACTTCTCCCTCCATCCCCCATCTCTCCCTCCATCCCGCATCTCTCCCTCCATCCCCCATCTATCCCTCCATCCCCCATCTCTCTCTCCATCCCCCATCTCTCTCTCCATCCCCCATCTATCCCTCCATCCCCCATCTATCCCTCCATCCCCCATCTATCCCTCCATCTATCCCTCCATCCCCCATCTCTCTCTCCATCCCCCATCTATCCCTCCATCCCCCATCTATCCCTCCATCCCCCATCTATCCCTCCATCCCCCATCTATCCCTCCATCCCCCATCTATCCCTCCATCCCCATATATCCCTCCATCCCCCATCTCTCTCTCCATCCCCCATCTCTCTCTCCATCCCCCATCTCTCTCTCCATCCCCATCTATCCCTCCATCCCCCATCTCTCCCTCCATCCCCCATCTATCTCTCCATCCCCCATCTCTCTCTCCATCCCCCATCTATCCCTCCATCCCCCATCTCTCTCTCCATCCCCCATCTCTCTCTCCATCCCCCATCTCTCTCTCCATCCCCCATCTATCCCTCCATCCCCCATCTCTCTCTCCATCCCCCATCTCTCTCTCCATCCCCCATCTCTCTCTCCATCCCCATCTCTCTCTCCCTCCCCCATCTCTCTCTCCATCCCCCATCTCTCTCTCCATCCCCCATCTCTCTCTCCATCCCCCATCTCTCTCTCCATCCCCCATCTCTCTCTCCATCCCCCATCTATCTCTCCATCCCCCATCTATCTCTCCATCCCCCATCTCTCTCTCCATCCCCCATCTATCCCTCCATCCCCCATCTCTCTCTCCATCCCCCATCTCTCTCTCCATCCCCCATCTATCCCTCCATCCCCCATCTCTCTCTCCATCCCCCATCTATCCCTCCATCCCCCATCTCTCTCTCCATCCCCCATCTCTCTCTCCATCCCCCATCTCTCTCTCCATCCCCATCTCTCTCTCCATCCCCCATCTCTCCCCCCATCCCCCATCTCTCCCCCCATCCCCCACTTCTCCCCATCCCCCACTTCTCCCTCCATCCCGCATCTCTCCCTCCATCCGCCATCTCTCCCTCCATCCCCCATCTCTCTCTCTCCATCCCCCATCTCTCTCCCCATCCCCCACTTCTCCCTCCATCCCGCATCTCTCCCTCCATCCGCCATCTCTCCCTCCATCCCCCATCTCTCTCTCTCCATCCCCCATCTCTCTCCCCATCCCCCACTTCTCCCTCCATCCCCCATCTCTCCCTCCATCCCGCATCTCTCCCTCCATCCCCCATCTATCCCTCCATCCCCCATCTCTCTCTCCATCCCCCATCTCTCTCTCCATCCCCCATCTATCCCTCCATCCCCCATCTATCCCTCCATCCCCCATCTATCCCTCCATCTATCCCTCCATCCCCCATCTCTCTCTCCATCCCCCATCTATCCCTCCATCCCCCATCTATCCCTCCATCCCCCATCTATCCCTCCATCCCCCATCTATCCCTCCATCCCCCATCTATCCCTCCATCCCCCATCTATCCCTCCATCCCCCATCTCTCTCTCCATCCCCCATCTCTCTCTCCATCCCCCATCTCTCTCTCCATCCCCCATCTCTCTCTCCATCCCCATCTATCCCTCCATCCCCCATCTCTCCCTCCATCCCCCATCTATCTCTCCATCCCCCATCTCTCTCTCCATCTATCCCTCCATCCCCCATCTCTCTCTCCATCCCCCATCTCTCTCTCCATCCCCCATCTATCCCTCCATCCCCCATCTCTCTCTCCATCCCCCATCTCTCTCTCCATCCCCATCTCTCTCTCCATCCCCCATCTCTCTCTCCCTCCCCCATCTCTCTCTCCATCCCCCATCTCTCTCTCCATCCCCCATCTCTCTCTCCATCCCCCATCTCTCCCTCCATCCCCCATCTATCTCTCCATCCCCCATCTCTCTCTCCATCCCCCATCTATCCCTCCATCCCCCATCTCTCTCTCCATCCCCCATCTCTCTCTCCATCCCCCATCTATCCCTCCATCCCCCATCTCTCTCTCCATCCCCCATCTATCCCTCCATCCCCCATCTCTCTCTCCATCCCCCATCTCTCTCTCCATCCCCCATCTCTCTCTCCATCCCCCATCTCTCTCTCCATCCCCATCTCTCTCTCCATCCCCCATCTCTCTCTCCATCCCCCATCTCTCTCTCCATCCCCCATCTCTCTCTCCATCCCCCATCTCTCTCTCCATCCCCCATCTCTCTCTCCATCCTCCATCCTCCATCTCTCCCATCTCTCCCTCCATTCTCCATCCCCATCTATCTCTCCATCCCCATCTCTCTCCATCCCCATCTATCCCTCCATCTCCTTGGTCATCTCTTCCCTTCTCTCTGGTGTTGCTTGTCTGAGTACATCACCTCAACCACATGTTAACTGAGGTGTTAGAGAGCCATGGAGAGCAGGAGACATCTCTATTGGTTAGAATAGAGGAGACATCTCTATTGGTTAGAATAGAGAAGAGGAGAAGGAGACATCTCTATTGGTTAGAATAGAGGAGAGGAGACATCTCTATTGGTTAGAATAGAGGAGAGAGGAGACATCTCTATTGGTTAGAATAGAGGAGAGAGGAGACATCTCTATTGGTTAGAATAGAGGAGAGAGGAGACATCTCTATTGGTTAGAATAGAGGAGAGAGGAGACATCTCTATTGGTTAGAATAGAGGAGAAGGAGACATCTCTATTGGTTAGAATAGAGGAGAGAGCAGACATCTATATTGGTTAGAATAGAGGAGAAGGAGACATCTCTATTGGCCAGAATAGAGGAGAGGAGAAGGAGACATCTCTATTGGTTAGAATAGAGGAGAGAGGAGACATCTCTATTGGTTAGAATAGAAAAGAGGAGACATCTCTATTGGTTAGAATAGAGGAGAGGAGACAGGGAGACATCTCTATTGGTTAGAATAGAGGAGACATCTCTATTGGTTAGAATAGAGAAGAGGAGAAGGAGACATCTCTATTGGTTAGAATAGAGGAGAGAGGAGACATCTCTATTGGTTAGAATAGAGGAGAGAGGAGACATCTCTATTGGTTAGAATAGAGGAGAGAGGAGACATCTCTATTGGTTAGAATAGAGGAGAGAGGAGACATCTCTATTGGTTAGAATAGAGGAGAGAGGAGACATCTCTATTGGTTAGAATAGAGGAGAAGGAGACATCTCTATTGGTTAGAATAGAGGAGAGAGGAGACATCTATATTGGTTAGAATAGAGGAGAAGGAGACATCTCTATTGGCCAGAATAGAGGAGAGGAGAGGAGACATCTCTATTGGTTAGAAAAGAGGAGAGGAGACATCTCTATTGGTTAGAATAGAGGAGAGGAGACAGGGAGACATCTCTATTGGTTAGAATAGAGGAGACATCTCTATTGGTTAGAATAGAGAAGAGGAGAAGGAGACATCTCTATTGGTTAGAATAGAGGAGAGGAGACATCTCTATTGGTTAGAATAGAGGAGAGAGGAGACATCTCTATTGGTTAGAATAGAGGAGAGAGGAGACATCTCTATTGGTTAGAATAGAGGAGAGAGGAGACATCTCTATTGGTTAGAATAGAGGAGAAGGAGACATCTCTATTGGTTAGAATAGAGGAGAGAGGAGACATCTCTATTGGTTAGAATAGAGGAGAAGGAGACATCTCTATTGGCCAGAATAGAGGAGAGGAGAAGGAGACATCTCTATTGGTTAGAATAGAGGAGAGAGGAGACATCTCTATTGGTTAGAATAGAAAAGAGGAGACATCTCTATTGGTTAGAATAGAGGAGAAGGAGACATCTCTATTGGTTAGAATAGAGGAGAAGGAGACATCTCTATTGGCCAGAATAGAGGAGAGGAGAAGGAGACATCTCTATTGGTTAGAATAGAGGAGAGAGGAGACATCTCTATTGGTTAGAATAGAAAAGAGGAGACATCTCTATTGGTTAGAATAGAGGAGAGGAGACAGGGAGACATCTCTATTGGTTAGAAAAGAGGAGAGGAGACAGGGAGACATTGGTTAGAATAGAGGAGAGGAGACATCTCTATTGGCCAGAATAGAGGAGAGGAGAGGAGACATCTCTATTGGTTAGAAAATAGGAGAGGAGACATCTCTATTGGTTAGAATAGAGGAGAGGAGACAGGGAGACATCTCTATTGGTTAGAATAGAGGAGACATCTCTATTGGTTAGAATAGAGAAGAGGAGAAGGAGACATCTCTATTGGTTAGAATAGAGGAGAGGAGACATCTCTATTGGTTAGAATAGAGGAGAGAGGAGACATCTCTATTGGTTAGAATAGAGGAGAGAGGAGACATCTCTATTGGTTAGAATAGAGGAGAGAGGAGACATCTCTATTGGTTAGAATAGAGGAGAGAGGAGACATCTCTATTGGTTAGAATAGAGGAGAAGGAGACATCTCTATTGGTTAGAATAGAGGAGAGAGGAGACATCTCTATTGGTTAGAATAGAGGAGAAGGAGACATCTCTATTGGCCAGAATAGAGGAGAGGAGAAGGAGACATCTCTATTGGTTAGAATAGAGGAGAGAGGAGACATCTCTATTGGTTAGAATAGAAAAGAGGAGACATCTCTATTGGTTAGAATAGAGGAGAGGAGACAGGGAGACATCTCTATTGGTTAGAAAAGAGGAGAGGAGACAGGGAGACATTGGTTAGAATAGAGGAGAGGAGACATCTCTATTGGCCAGAATAGAGGAGAGGAGAGGAGACATCTCTATTGGTTAGAAAAGAGGAGAGGAGACATCTCTATTGGTTAGAATAGAGGAGAGGAGACAGGGAGACATTGGTTAGAATAGAGGAGAGGAGACATCTCTATTGGCCAGAATAGAGGAGATGACACAGGGAGACATCTCTATTGGTTAGAATAGAGGAGAGCAGACATCTCAGACGTGCTTCTACACCTGCATTGCTTGCTGTTTGGGGTTTTAGGCTGGGTTTCTGTACAGCACTTCGAGATATTAGCTGATGTACGAAGGGCTATATAAAATAAACTTGATTGATCTCTATTGGTTAGAATACCTTGTAGCCGTTGGTTTAAAGGTTGTGTTGGCAGTGGTGTGTGTTGTAGGCTACTGACGCCATTCTAAATGTGCGTCTGAATGATAAAGTTGACCCTGGATGGAAGTAGCTGCTTCAGAACAGAGAATTCAGTACTTTATTTGACAGTTTCCAATGGTATTTACCTGGTATTTACCTGGTATTTACCTGGTATTTACTAGGAAATGATGCAGTAACACAGAATCCAACAATTACTTTCTGAAAGAAATGTAATCGCTTCCTACACAGTCAAGTATGAAATATAAGTACTATTTTACTCTGGGACTCATCCTGTCCTCCTGTGTGCCAACAGTGTGACATGATCAATGTATAGTTTAATGAGTAATCAATAACCTGTTATACTGCGTTACATTCTACTGAAAACTAAATGATCCATAATTCAGGTCTGTTCCAATTCAAATCTCTTTTCACATAGTGCAAGAATTGTCACAAGGCAAAGTGAATCAAACGACTCTTTCCTACTGTAATTCTGTATCAATAAATATGCTCTTATACAGTCCTTGTAAAAGAGATTATATACAACAATCTCATCAACAAATCAGGACATTTCATAGAAAAACAATACAAAGTGGATGAATTATTACAGTTGCCATACATCATGAAGAGAAGCATTGACACACTTGTCATTGGACACTGGCTGGCCTGCCAGAGGAACTACAGTATGAGGTCTTCTTCTTCCTCACTCACACCTCCGGTAGAAGTTGAAATGGTAGTCTGTGAACAGCGCCCCCATGAAGCCACGGTCGGTATTGCAGTCTGCCTGGCCCTGGATGGAGATAGACCAAGATTGTCTATTACATTGACAAGTGACGGCTCTAACAGTGGAAATACTGTACAAGTCCTCAAAGACGGAAGGCAAGCGTGAGGAGGCGAGATCAGGTGGAACCATTCTAGCCAATGACAGGGTAGATAGGCGTGTGCACAACAGGCCTTAGAGATAGATAGAGGACTCATCTTTGTATCTGTGCCATTTTAGCTTCTGTGCCAGCATGGGCAGCATCTCCATTTTAAAGTAGTCAATTCTCTTCCTCTTCATTGGGAGATTGCTTCCATCTCATAGGAATCCCCACCCAGTTGACTACTTTAAAATGGTGGAAGCCCTCAATGGCAATACCCATGCTAAAATGGGTTATAGCCATGTTGAGTTCTCCATCTATCCCTATGACAACAGTCACAAATCCGATATAAAGTCTTTTTTTGCTGAAATGCCACGGGCGTTCACTTATATCCGTTTAACAACCTAACCATTACGAAAATTTTATCCGATCAAACAAGCCTCACGTAGCAAAATACAAATGACATTTTTTTGTTGACCAAATTCGACACTCTCTCATTGACTTTCATACAAAAATTCCTCACTTTTGTGGGCAGATTTTGAGCAGAGTAAAACCTCTCGCTTCACCTCTTCCTCTCTGAGATAGAGAGGATTTACAGTCTGTTTTGGTCGGAAGCAAATCCTCAAATCAACCACACACACACATACACATTTGACTGTATGCCATCGTAAGCATAGGACATCTGGCATAGACTACTAAACCATGACAATGACAGGGTGTAGTCAAAGTCTGTTACAACATTAAAATAACATCTCTGGGTAGCCTACAGTGACAGTTGTGAACTCTTGTTCAGTTTCCAATACCAGTGTGAGACGAGAGCATTACGGGTGAGACGAGAGCATTACGGGTGAGACGAGAGCATTACGGGTGAGACGAGAGCATTACGGGTGAGACGAGAGCATTACGGTGAGACGAGAGCATTACCGGTGAGACGAGAGCATTACGGGTGAGACGAGAGCATTACGGGTGAGACGAGAGCATTACGGGTGAGACGAGAGCATTACGGGTGAGACGAGAGCATTACGGGTGAGACGAGAGCATTACGGGTGAGACGAGAGCATTACGGTGAGACGAGAGCATTACGGTGAGACGAGAGCATTACGGTGAGACGAGAGCATTACGGGTGAGACGGGAGCATTACGGGTGAGACGAGAGCATTACGGTGAGACGAGAGCATTACGGGTGAGACGAGAGCATTACGGTGAGACGAGAGCATTACGGTGAGACGAGAGCATTACGGGTGAGACGAGAGCATTACGGTGAGACGGTGAGACGAGAGCATTACGGTGAGACGGTGAGACGAGAGCATTACGGCGAGACGGTGAGACGAGAGCATTACGGGGAGACGGTGAGACGAGAGCATTACGGTGAGACGGTGAGACGGGAGCATTACGGTGAGACGATAGCATTACGGGTGAGACGAGAGCATTACGGTGAGACGGTGAGACGAGAGCATTACGGTGAGACGGTGAGACGAGAGCATTACGGCGAGACGGTGAGACGAGAGCATTACGGGGAGACGGTGAGACGAGAGCATTACGGTGAGACGGTGAGACGAGAGCATTACGGTGAGACGGTGAGACGAGAGCATTACGGTGAGACGAGAGCATTACGGTGAGACGGTGAGACGAGAGCATTACGGTGAGACGAGAGCATTACGGGGAGACGGTGAGACGAGAGCATTACGGTGAGACGGTGAGACGAGAGCATTACGGTGAGACGAGAGCATTACGGGGAGACGGTGAGACGAGAGCATTACGGTGAGACGAGAGCATTACGGGGAGACGGTGAGACGAGAGCATTACGGTGAGACGAGAGCATTACGGTGAGACGAGAGCATTACGGGGAGACGGTGAGACGAGAGCATTACGGTGAGACGAGAGCATTACGGGGAGACGGTGAGACGAGAGCATTACGGTGAGACGAGAGCATTACGGGGAGACGGTGAGACGAGAGCATTACGGTGAGACGAGAGCATTACGGTGGGACGGTGAGACGAGAGCATTACGGGGAGACGGTGAGACGAGAGCATTACGGTGAGACGAGAGCATTACGGGGAGACGGTGAGACGAGAGCATTACGGTGGGACGAGAGCATTACGGTGAGACGGTGAGACGAGAGCATTACGGTGAGACGAGAGCATTACGGTGAGACGGTGAGACGAGAGCATTACGGTGAGACGAGAGCATTACGGTGAGACGGTGAGACGAGAGCATTACGGTGAGACGAGAGCATTACGGGTGAGACGAGAGCATTACGGTGAGACGGGAGCATTACGGGTGAGACGAGAGCATTACGGTGAGACGGTGAGACGAGAGCATTACGGTGAGACGGTGAGACGAGAGCATTACGGTGAGACGGGAGCATTACGGGTGAGACGAGAGCATTACGGTGAGACGGTGAGACGAGAGCATTACGGTGAGACGGTGAGACGAGAGCATTACGGTGAGACGGGAGCATTACGGGTGAGTCGAGAGCATTACGGTGAGACGGTGAGACGAGAGCATTACGGTGAGACGGTGAGACGAGAGCATTACGGTGAGACGAGAGCATTACGGTGAGACGAGAGCATTACGGTGAGACGAGAGCATTACGGTGAGACGAGAGCATTACGGTGAGACGGGAGCATTACGGTGAGACGAGAGCATTACGGTGAGACGAGAGCATTACGGTGAGACGAGAGCATTACGGTGAGACGGTGAGACGAGAGCATTACGGTGAGACGGGAGCATTACGGTGAGACGAGAGCATTACGGTGAGACGGTGAGACGAGAGCATTACGGTGAGACGGTGAGACGAGAGCATTACGGTGAGACGAGAGCATTACGGTGAGACGGGAGCATTACGGTGAGACGAGAGCATTACGGTGAGACGAGAGCATTACGGTGGGTTGAGTAAATGGAGGGGGTGGTTATAACATAGTAATGTTTAACAACTCTGTTAGATTGTGGTTATCAGATCGGGTCGTTTTCCCCCCACAACATACAACACGTAGTAGTTGTGAGGCTACTGGGACAGTGTCGTTTGACATTGATATTTTAGGAAACGACACATTGAGAAATCTTTTAGTTCTTACAGCCACTGCTGAGCGGAAGTGGTAGGAGCTCCTGTAGACTCGAGACACTGGCAGAGGCCATTCATGGACGTAGCCCTGGAGAGAACAAAACAGAAACACATTCAACCTGTTTACTCTCTTTCTTTCTTACTTTTTATTATACAAAGAGCAGAGAGTTTGCAATTATCATACAGAGAGCAACCACAGTATAGTATTGTCTGTGGATGCCATACCTGTGTATTTATGAAATTGTTTTCTTCGTTGGTTTGATCATGGTCCATCAAGGCAGAGCATTCGAACGTCTCATCGTGATGACACAGGTGGACAACCAGCAGCTCTGTAGTACTGCGTCAGAGGAGAGGAGACACCCAGTGGTCATTTACGGTACTTACAACAAACCCACGGTGCAAGTACCAAGTGCTCTGTGACCATTTGTAATTAGTGTGAGCAACAATGAGAGAATGTGCCTTCTGCAGCTCTGTCTTAGAGGCCTTCATCTCCTCATACAGAACAGGAACTCCTGCCAGACTGGGTCCAATGTCTGATTCAGACAAAGCTTCAACGCTCGATTCAATCCGAAGCGCTGAAGATCCGCGGTATAGTGTGATTGACATTTAAAGGTCATTTCCCATTGAGACGACATACGCAGCAACTACGTAACGACAGTCTCCGCAAATGCCCGGAAACACTGCCTTTAAATTCCAAATCGCACCCTACTGCACTAAGGATTAAATGGATCCCTTTGACTCGCAAGCCCCCACAAGTCCCCCGTGCATGGACTCTGAATGTCTGGGAGGATTCAGACCATCATCAGCCCCTGAGGTAAAATAACCTCTGGGAAACTCTCCCCTGCTCCTTCCAGAGTCCACAGTCAATGCCAATCTGTCCCCACTGCAGTGGGAAGACAAGTCCTATTGAATTATTGAAGTGGAAAACAAAGCGGAGACGAGAGGAAGCATGTCCCGCCTACTCACTTCATCTGGACAGTGACACGCATGTTGGTCGGGACGAACTTGCTGATAGGGATTTGGAAGGAGTAGTTTCCTGACCTGAATGGAGATGAAATATACCATCAGTTTGGCAGTTGGATTTTAAATCTATAAATGAGTTCAAACTGACTGAATACGTACCCACAGCTTCCCCTCTCACAGTACCGAGAGTCAATGATCTGTTCGTTTTCTTTGATCAAAAAAGACTTTATCGTTGTGTTTGTCCCTGAAAATAGAACAACAATCTGATGTCATACTCTAAAAGTATTGTGAAATAAACTCAGAAAACTCTGAAAATAACATATTTGGATTAGCATTAAAATGTGTCTTCAAACGTATGTGATAGAATTTGACTTACAATCTCCGGCACCTTTGATTTCGTCATTGAATTTGTCTTTCCCTTTATCTGAGAAGGCAGAATTGGAACCAAAACAAGTGGGATTACTGCATGTCACAAGCAGCACAATGCCAACACTTTATAGAGCAGCAGAATTACGTCTCATTCAAGGTCGTCAACATGAAGGTTTTACGGCAAGATAAGCTAGCATGAAGAAAGAGATACAGTGGTGACTGCTGTTGGTAAATGAAGACAGGGAGTAGCCAGCTCACCTGCTAGAGAGGGCCCGGTAGAGGGAGATACAGTGGAGGAGAGCAGGGCAGGAGAGATGGTGCTGGTATTATCCATGGAGGCTGTAGTGGGACAGCAGAACACTTCTTCACAGTAGATCAGGCTACAGAAGTCCACATCAGGGGTCCACGGGACAGGGGGGGTGGTTGGGCTTACTAATACATAAACAAACAAACACATAAACAAACAAGGGTCAATTTCCACAGAAAGGACTACTCATGACAGACCTCTTTGTACAATAGAATTGAATGAGACATCACAACGTTACTATGATGAAAGTAAAACTATATAAAGAGCATTTATGGGTTGTTTACCTAAGGTAGGCCTGACTGTTGTGGTGGAGAGAGGTTGTTTACCTAAGGTAGGCCTGACTGTTGTGGTGGAGAGGATGTTTACCTAAGGTAGGCCTGACTGTTGTGGTGTAGAGGTTGTTTACCTAAGGTAGGCCTGACTGTTGTGATGGAGAGGTTGTTTACCTAAGGTAGGCCTGACTGTTGTGATGTAGAGAGGTTGTTTACCTAAGGTAGGCCTGACTGTTGTGGTGTAGAGAGGTTGTTTACCTAAGGTAGGTCTGACTGTTGTGGTGTAGAGAGGTTGTTTACCTAAGGTAGGCCTGACTGTTGTGGTGGAGAGAGGTTGTTTACCTAAGGTAGGCCTGACTGTTGTGGTGTAGAGAGGTTGTTTACCTAAGGTAGGTCTGACTGTTGTGGTGTAGAGAGGTTGTTTACCTAAGGTAGGCCTGACTGTTGTGGTGGAGAGAGGTTGTTTACCTAAGGTAGGCCTGACTGTTGTGGTGTAGAGAGGTTGTTTACCTAAGGTAGGCCTGACTGTTGTGGTGGAGAGGATGTTTACCTAAGGTAGGCCTGACTGTTGTGGTGTAGAGGATGTTTACCTAAGGTAGGCCTGACTGTTGTGGTGTAGAGAGGTTGTTTACCTAAGGTAGGCCTGACTGTTGTGGTGTAGAGAGGTTGTTTACCTAAGGTAGACCTGACTGTTGTGGTGTAGAGAGGTTGTTTACCTAAGGTAGGCCTGACTGTTGTGATGGAGAGGTTGTTTACCTAAGGTAGGCCTGACTGTTGTGGTGGAGAGAGGATGTTTACCTAAGGTAGGTCTGACTGTTGTGGTGTAGAGAGGATGTTTACCTAAGGTAGGCCTGACTGTTGTGGTGGAGAGAGGTTGTTTACCTAAGGTAGGCCTGACTGTTGTGGTGTAGAGAGGATGTTTACCTAAGGTAGGCCTGACTGTTGTGGTGGAGAGAGGTTGTTTACCTAAGGTAGGCCTGACTGTTGTGGTGTAGAGAGGTTGTTTACCTAAGGTAGGCCTGACTGTTGTGGTGGAGAGAGGTTGTTTACCTAAGGTAGACCTGACTGTTGTGGTGTAGAGAGGTTGTTTACCTAAGGTAGGCCTGACTGTTGTGATGTAGAGGATGTTTACCTAAGGTAGACCTGACTGTTGTGGTGGAGAGAGGTTGTTTACCTAAGGTAGGTCTGACTGTTGTGGTGTAGAGAGGATGTTTACCTAAGGTAGACCTGACTGTTGTGGTGTAGAGAGGTTGTTTACCTAAGGTAGGCCTGACTGTTGTGGTGGAGAGGATGTTTACCTAAGGTAGGCCTGACTGTTGTGGTGTAGAGGATGTTTACCTAAGGTAGACCTGACTGTTGTGGTGTAGAGAGGTTGTTTACCTAAGGTAGACCTGACTGTTGTGGTGGAGAGAGGTTGTTTACCTAAGGTAGGCCTGACTGTTGTGGTGTAGAGAGGTTGTTTACCTAAGGTAGACCTGACTGTTGTGGTGTAGAGGATGTTTACCTAAGGTAGGCCTGACTGTTGTGGTGTAGAGAGGTTGTTTACCTAAGGTAGACCTGACTGTTGTGGTGTAGAGGATGTTTACCTAAGGTAGACCTGACTGTTGTGGTGTAGAGAGGTTGTTTACCTAAGGTAGGCCTGACTGTTGTGGTGGAGAGGATGTTTACCTAAGGTAGGCCTGACTGTTGTGGTGTAGAGGATGTTTACCTAAGGTAGACCTGACTGTTGTGGTGTAGAGAGGTTGTTTACCTAAGGTAGACCTGACTGTTGTGGTGTAGAGAGGTTGTTTACCTAAGGTAGACCTGACTGTTGTGGTGTAGAGGATGTTTACCTAAGGTAGGCCTGACTGTTGTGGTGTAGAGAGGTTGTTTACCTAAGGTAGACCTGACTGTTGTGGTGTAGAGGATGTTTACCTAAGGTAGACCTGACTGTTGTGGTGTAGAGAGGTTGTTTACCTAAGGTAGGCCTGACTGTTGTGGTGGAGAGAGGTTGTTTACCTAAGGTAGACCTGACTGTTGTGGTGTAGAGAGGTTGTTTACCTAAGGTAGGCCTGACTGTTGTGGTGGAGAGAGGTTGTTTACCTAAGGTAGGCCTGACTGTTGTGGTGTAGAGAGGTTGTTTACCTAAGGTAGGTCTGACTGTTGTGGTGTAGAGAGGTTGTTTACCTAAGGTAGGCCTGACTGTTGTGGTGTAGAGAGGTTGTTTACCTAAGGTAGGCCTGACTGTTGTGATGGAGAGGTTGTTTACCTAAGGTAGGCCTGACTGTTGTGGTGTAGAGGTTGTTTACCTAAGGTAGGCCTGACTGTTGTGGTGTAGAGAGGTTGTTTACCTAAGGTAGGCCTGACTGTTGTGGTGTAGAGGTTGTTTACCTAAGGTAGGCCTGACTGTTGTGGTGTAGAGAGGTTGTTTACCTAAGGTAGGCCTGACTGTTGTGGTGTAGAGAGGTTGTTTACCTAAGGTAGGCCTGACTGTTGTGGTGTAGAGAGGTTGTTTACCTAAGGTAGGTCTGACTGTTGTGGTGTAGAGAGGTTGTTTACCTAAGGTAGGCCTGACTGTTGTTGTGTAGAGAGGTTGTTTACCTAAGGTAGGCCTGACTGTTGTGGTGTAGAGAGGTTGTTTACCTAAGGTAGGTCTGACTGTTGTGGTGTAGAGAGGTTGTTTACCTAAGGTAGGCCTGACTGTTGTGGTGTAGAGAGGATGTTTACCTAAGGTAGACCTGACTGTTGTGGTGTAGAGAGGTTGTTTACCTAAGGTAGGCCTGACTGTTGTGGTGTAGAGGATGTTTACCTAAGGTAGGCCTGACTGTTGTGGTGTAGAGGTTGTTTACCTAAGGTAGACCTGACTGTTGTGGTGTAGAGAGGTTGTTTACCTAAGGTAGGTCTGACTGTTGTGGTGTAGAGAGGTTGTTTACCTAAGGTAGACCTGACTGTTGTGGTGTAGAGAGGTTGTTTACCTAAGGTAGGTCTGACTGTTGTGGTGGAGAGAGGTTGTTTACCTAAGGTAGGCCTGACTGTTGTGGTGTAGAGAGGATGTTTACCTAAGGTAGGCCTGACTGTTGTGGTGTAGAGGATGTTTACCTAAGGTAGGCCTGACTGTTGTGGTGTAGAGAGGTTGTTTACCTAAGGTAGGCCTGACTGTTGTGGTGTAGAGAGGTTGTTTACCTAAGGTAGGCCTGACTGTTGTGGTGTAGAGAGGTTGTTTACCTAAGGTAGGCCTGACTGTTGTGGTGTAGAGGATGTTTACCTAAGGTAGGCCTGACTGTTGTGGTGTAGAGAGGATGTTTACCTAAGGTAGACCTGACTGTTGTGGTGTAGAGAGGTTGTTTACCTAAGGTAGACCTGACTGTTGTGGTGGAGAGAGGTTGTTTACCTAAGGTAGACCTGACTGTTGTGGTGGAGAGAGGTTGTTTACCTAAGGTAGGCCTGACTGTTGTGGTGTAGAGAGGTTGTTTACCTAAGGTAGGCCTGACTGTTGTGGTGTAGAGAGGATGTTTACCTAAGGTAGACCTGACTGTTGTGGTGTAGAGAGGATGTTTACCTAAGGTAGACCTGACTGTTGTGGTGTAGAGAGGTTGTTTACCTAAGGTAGGCCTGACTGTTGTGGTGGAGAGGATGTTTACCTAAGGTAGGCCTGACTGTTGTGGTGTAGAGGATGTTTACCTAAGGTAGACCTGACTGTTGTGGTGTAGAGAGGTTGTTTACCTAAGGTAGACCTGACTGTTGTGGTGGAGAGAGGTTGTTTACCTAAGGTAGGCCTGACTGTTGTGGTGTAGAGAGGTTGTTTACCTAAGGTAGACCTGACTGTTGTGGTGTAGAGGATGTTTACCTAAGGTAGGCCTGACTGTTGTGGTGTAGAGAGGTTGTTTACCTAAGGTAGACCTGACTGTTGTGGTGTAGAGGATGTTTACCTAAGGTAGACCTGACTGTTGTGGTGTAGAGAGGTTGTTTACCTAAGGTAGGCCTGACTGTTGTGGTGGAGAGAGGTTGTTTACCTAAGGTAGACCTGACTGTTGTGGTGTAGAGAGGTTGTTTACCTAAGGTAGGCCTGACTGTTGTGGTGGAGAGAGGTTGTTTACCTAAGGTAGGCCTGACTGTTGTGGTGTAGAGAGGATGTTTACCTAAGGTAGGTCTGACTGTTGTGGTGTAGAGAGGTTGTTTACCTAAGGTAGGCCTGACTGTTGTGGTGTAGAGAGGTTGTTTACCTAAGGTAGGCCTGACTGTTGTGATGGAGAGGTTGTTTACCTAAGGTAGGCCTGACTGTTGTGGTGTAGAGGTTGTTTACCTAAGGTAGGCCTGACTGTTGTGGTGTAGAGAGGTTGTTTACCTAAGGTAGGCCTGACTGTTGTGGTGTAGAGGTTGTTTACCTAAGGTAGGCCTGACTGTTGTGGTGTAGAGGTTGTTTACCTAAGGTAGGCCTGACTGTTGTGGTGTAGAGAGGTTGTTTACCTAAGGTAGGCCTGACTGTTGTGGTGTAGAGAGGTTGTTTACCTAAGGTAGGTCTGACTGTTGTGGTGTAGAGAGGATGTTTACCTAAGGTAGGCCTGACTGTTGTGGTGTAGAGGATGTTTACCTAAGGTAGGCCTGACTGTTGTGGTGTAGAGAGGTTGTTTACCTAAGGTAGGCCTGACTGTTGTGGTGTAGAGAGGTTGTTTACCTAAGGTAGACCTGACTGTTGTGGTGTAGAGGTTGTTTACCTAAGGTAGGCCTGACTGTTGTGGTGTAGAGAGGATGTTTACCTAAGGTAGGCCTGACTGTTGTGGTGTAGAGGATGTTTACCTAAGGTAGGCCTGACTGTTGTGGTGTAGAGAGGATGTTTACCTAAGGTAGGCCTGACTGTTGTGGTGTAGAGGATGTTTACCTAAGGTAGGCCTGACTGTTGTGGTGTAGAGAGGTTGTTTACCTAAGGTAGGCCTGACTGTTGTGGTGTAGAGGTTGTTTACCTAAGGTAGACCTGACTGTTGTGGTGTAGAGAGGTTGTTTACCTAAGGTAGGCCTGACTGTTGTGGTGTAGAGAGGTTGTTTACCTAAGGTAGGCCTGACTGTTGTGGTGTAGAGGATGTTTACCTAAGGTAGGCCTGACTGTTGTGATGTAGAGAGGATGTTTACCTAAGGTAGGCCTGACTGTTGTGGTGTAGAGAGGATGTTTACCTAAGGTAGGCCTGACTGTTGTGGTGTAGAGGATGTTTACCTAAGGTAGGCCTGACTGTTGTGGTGGAGAGAGGATGTTTACCTAAGGTAGGCCTGACTGTTGTGGTGTAGAGAGGTTGTTTACCTAAGGTAGGCCTGACTGTTGTGGTGTAGAGAGGATGTTTACCTAAGGTAGGCCTGACTGTTGTGGTGTAGAGGATGTTTACCTAAGGTAGGCCTGACTGTTGTGGTGTAGAGAGGTTGTTTACCTAAGGTAGGCCTGACTGTTGTGGTGTAGAGAGGTTGTTTACCTAAGGTAGGCCTGACTGTTGTGGTGTAGAGAGGTTGTTTACCTAAGGTAGGCCTGACTGTTGTGGTGTAGAGAGGTTGTTTACCTAAGGTAGGCCTGACTGTTGTGGTGTAGAGAGGTTGTTTACCTAAGGTAGACCTGACTGTTGTTGTGTAGAGAGGTTGTTTACCTAAGGTAGGCCTGACTGTTGTGGTGTAGAGAGGATGTTTACCTAAGGTAGGCCTGACTGTTGTTGTGTAGAGAGGTTGTTTACCTAAGGTAGGCCTGACTGTTGTGGTGTAGAGAGGATGTTTACCTAAGGTAGACCTGACTGTTGTGGTGTAGAGAGGTTGTTTACCTAAGGTAGACCTGACTGTTGTGGTGTAGAGGTTGTTTACCTAAGGTAGACCTGACTGTTGTGGTGTAGAGGATGTTTACCTAAGGTAGGCCTGACTGTTGTGGTGTAGAGGATGTTTACCTAAGGTAGGCCTGACTGTTGTGGTGTAGAGAGGTTGTTTACCTAAGGTAGGCCTGACTGTTGTGGTGTAGAGAGGTTGTTTACCTAAGGTAGGCCTGACTGTTGTGGTGGAGAGAGGTTGTTTACCTAAGGTAGGCCTGACTGTTGTGATGTAGAGAGGTTGTTTACCTAAGGTAGGCCTGACTGTTGTGGTGTAGAGAGGATGTTTACCTAAGGTAGGCCTGACTGTTGTGGTGTAGAGAGGTTGTTTACCTAAGGTAGGCCTGACTGTTGTGGTGTAGAGAGGTTGTTTACCTAAGGTAGGTCTGACTGTTGTGGTGTAGAGAGGTTGTTTACCTAAGGTAGGCCTGACTGTTGTGGTGGAGAGAGGTTGTTTACCTAAGGTAGGTCTGACTGTTGTGGTGTAGAGAGGATGTTTACCTAAGGTAGACCTGACTGTTGTGATGTAGAGAGGTTGTTTACCTAAGGTAGACCTGACTGTTGTGATGTAGAGAGGTTGTTTACCTAAGGTAGACCTGACTGTTGTGGTGGAGAGAGGTTGTTTACCTAAGGTAGACCTGACTGTTGTGGTGTAGAGAGGTTGTTTACCTAAGGTAGGCCTGACTGTTGTGGTGTAGAGAGGATGTTTACCTAAGGTAGGCCTGACTGTTGTGGTGGAGAGAGGTTGTTTACCTAAGGTAGACCTGACTGTTGTGGTGGAGAGAGGTTGTTTACCTAAGGTAGGCCTGACTGTTGTGGTGTAGAGAGGATGTTTACCTAAGGTAGGCCTGACTGTTGTGGTGGAGAGAGGTTGTTTACCTAAGGTAGACCTGACTGTTGTGGTGGAGAGAGGTTGTTTACCTAAGGTAGGCCTGACTGTTGTGGTGTAGAGGATGTTTACCTAAGGTAGGCCTGACTGTTGTGGTGTAGAGGTTGTTTACCTAAGGTAGGCCTGACTGTTGTGGTGTAGAGGATGTTTACCTAAGGTAGGCCTGACTGTTGTGGTGTAGAGAGGTTGTTTACCTAAGGTAGACCTGACTGTTGTGGTGTAGAGAGGTTGTTTACCTAAGGTAGGCCTGACTGTTGTGGTGTAGAGGTTGTTTACCTAAGGTAGGCCTGACTGTTGTGGTGTAGAGAGGATGTTTACCTAAGGTAGGTCTGACTGTTGTGGTGTAGAGGATGTTTACCTAAGGTAGGCCTGACTGTTGTGGTGTAGAGGTTGTTTACCTAAGGTAGGCCTGACTGTTGTGGTGTAGAGGTTGTTTACCTAAGGTAGGCCTGACTGTTGTGGTGTAGAGAGGTTGTTTACCTAAGGTAGGCCTGACTGTTGTGGTGTAGAGAGGATGCACAGTAGTCTCGTTGCTGCAAATCAAAAAACATGATATGACCTTTGAAATTAATTCCACATTCAGTTCTCGATAGCATTGTCACAGATGATAATAAAGTTTGAGTCTCAGTAGTATTCTTGGCACCGTAGACTTGGCAAATAAAGGCTGGCGGCAACTGTAGTCTGTGAAGCCAGTTCAGTGGTGTGTCTTACGTGCTTCCAGGAAACAGCATGCCGGAGTCATCTCTCAGAGTCAGCATGTAGAGAGCTGTGATGGCAATAGAACTGTGGAAGAGACATAGGGACGTCATAACACTTCATAACTCATACATAACACATTCATAAACATGACATAAGAAAAAACAACATCGTCAGGCCCAGACCAGGAGATTTACAATGCAGGTACATAAAAAACAAAAACTTAGTGTCGATTTATGAAAAGGAATAGTAAACTTCTATATTCTAAACTCTCCAATGCTTTTATACAGTCACGTCCCACCCCATCTGATCTGATAGTCAACTTTTCTCACATTTTGATTTCTCTGATACAGTTATCAGAATAGATAAAGCTTTACGCATTCAATATTATATTATATTCAGGTCGAGGTAACTGCCAAAATAATGGAAACACTTGAGTAAACGAGGGATACAAAGTATATTGAAAGCAGTCGCTTCCACACAGGTGTGGTTCCTGAGTTAATTAAGCAATTAACATCATGGCATGCTTAAGGGTTATTATTTATATTATATTATCATGCTAAAGGGTTATTATTTATATTATATTATCACGCTAAAGGGTTATTATTTATATTATCATGCTTAAGGGTTATTATTTATATTATATTATCACGCTAAAGGGTTATTATTTATATTATATTATCATGCTTAAGGGTTATTATTTATATTATATTATCATGCTTAAGGGTTATTATTTATATTATCATGCTAAAGGGTTATTATTTATATTATATTATCACGCTAAAGGGTTATTATTTATATTATCATGCTTAAGGGTTATTATTTATATTATCATGCTTAAGGGTTATTATTTATATTATATTATCATGCTAAAGGGTTATTATTTATATTATCATGTTTAAGGGTTATTATTTATATTATCATGCTAAATGGTTATTATTTATATTATATTATCACGCTTAAGGGTTATTTATATTATATTATCATGCTTAAGGGTTATTATTTATATTATCATGCTTAAGGGTTATTATTTATGTGATCATGCTTAAGGGTTATTATTTATATTATCATGCTTAAGGGTTATTATTTATATTATCATGCTTAAGGGTTATTATTTATATTATCATGCTAAATGGTTATTATTTATATTATATTATCATGCTAAAGGGTTATTATTTATATTATCATGTTTAAGGGTTATTATTTATATTATCATGCTAAATGGTTATTATTTATATTATATTATCATGCTAAAGGGTTATTATTTATATTATATTATCACGCTTAAGGGTTATTTATATTATATTATCACGCTTAAGGGTTATTATTTATATTATCATGCTTAAGGGTTATTATTTATGTGATCATGCTTAAGGGTTATTATTTATATTATCATGCTTAAGGGTTATTATTTATATTATCATGCTAAAGGGTTATTATTTATATTATATTATCATGCTAAAGGGTTATTATTTATATTATATTATCATGCTTAAGGGTTATTATTTATATTATATTATCATGCTAAAGGGTTACTATTTATATTATATTATCATGCTAAAGGGTTACTATTTATATTATATTATCATGCTAAAGGGTTACTATTTATATTATATTATCATGCTAAAGGGTTATTATTTATATTATATTATCACGCTAAAGGTTTATTATTTATATTATATTATCACGCTAAAGGGTTATTATTTATATTATATTATCACGCTAAAGGGTTATTATTTATATTATCACGCTTAAGGGTTATTTATGTTATATTATCACGCTTACGGGTTATTATTTATATTATATTATCATGCTAAAGGGTTATTATTTATATTATATTATCACGCTTAAGGGTTATTATTTATATTATATTATCATGCTTAAGGGTTATTATTTATATTATCATGCTTAAGGGTTATTATTTATATTATATTATCATGCTAAAGGGTTATTATTTATATTATATTATCATGCTTAAGGGTTATTATTTATATTATATTATCATGCTTAAGGGTTATTATTTATATTATCATGCTTAAGGGTTATTATTTATATTATATTATCACGCTAAAGGGTTATTATTTATATTATATTATCACGCTTAAAGGTTATTATTTATATTATATTATCACGCTTAAAGGTTATTATTTATATTATATTATCATGCTTAAAGGTTATTATTTATATTATATTATCACGCTTAAAGGTTATTATTTATATCATATTATCACGCTTAAAGGGTTCTTATTTATATTATATTATCATGCTAAAGGGTTATTATTTATATTATATTACCATGCTTAAAGGTTATTATTTATATTATATTATCATGCTAAAGGGTTATTATTTATATTATATTATCACGCTTAAGGGTTATTATTTATATTATATTATCATGCTAAAGGGTTATTATTTATATTATATTATCATGCTAAAGGGTTATTATTTATATTATATTATCATGCTAAAGGGTTATTATTTATATTATATTATCATGCTAAAGGGTTATTATTTATATTATCATGCTAAAGGGTTATTATTTATATTATCATGCTAAAGGGTTATTATTTATATTATCATGCTAAAGGGTTATTATTTATATTATCATGCTTAAGGGTTATTATTTATATTATATTATCATGCTAAAGGGTTATTATTTATATTATATTATCATGCTAAAGGGTTATTATTTATATTATCATGCTAAAGGGTTATTATTTATATTATATTATCATGCTAAAGGGTTATTATTTATATTATCATGCTAAAGGGTTATTATTTATATTATCATGCTAAAGGGTTATTATTTATATTATCATGCTAAAGGGTTATTATTTATATTATCATGCTAAAGGGTTATTATTTATATTATCATGCTAAAGGGTTATTATTTATATTATATTATCATGCTAAAGAGTTATTATTTATATTATCATGCTTAAGGCAATCCACAGGGGTCGAGTGGTCACAGAATGGTTTGATGAGCATGAAAACGATGTAAACCATATGCCATGGCCGTCTCAGTCACCAGATCTCAACCCAATTAAACATTTCTGGTAGATTCTGGAGCGGCGCCTGAGGCCACCGTCAACAAAACACCAAATGATGAAATGTATGGTGGAAGAATGATGTCACATCCCTCAAATAGAGTTCCAGACACTTGTAGAATCTATGTCAAGGTGCATTGATGCTGTTCTGGCTGGTGGTGACCCAACGCCCTAGTAAGACTTTATAGTTCCTCTATTTTGGCAGTTACCTGTATATTGCAGTGCTTCAATATCCAGAGGTATTTTCTAACACAGCCGTCATACTTTTTGTTTCACTATGAAACTAATATAAATATCTGCTCCTCAGTTGTAACAGGAAGTCTTACCAGAAAGCCAATGTTGCGACCAGAATGATCATGCTGACTTGGACAAACTTGTGTTTTAAGCAGCGGTGGAACTTTGCCTACAAGAGAATAAATATAAATGGTATTAGTTTGATTCAGACTTGCTGTACACCTGTTCTTATACAAGTATACAGTC
Source organism: Salvelinus namaycush (assembly GCF_016432855.1). NCBI lineage: Eukaryota > Metazoa > Chordata > Actinopteri > Salmoniformes > Salmonidae > Salvelinus > Salvelinus namaycush. The sequence goes on along the minus strand of NC_052344.1, from coordinate 23,042,106 downwards.
TTTCTGCAGTTCTACCTCACCTTGATAGATTTGAGAGGTGTTGGCTTCTGGGGTGGTGGAACACTGCTGTGTCTGTTCATTTTCCTGTGTAACACAACACATGTATGTATATTATCAACACAACACGTTAAATAATGACAGTTGAAACACAGCACGTTAAATAATGACAGTTGAAACACAGCACGTTAAATAATGACAGTTGAAACACAGCACGTTAAATAATGACAGTTGAAACACAGCACGTTAAATAATGACAGTTGAAACACAGCACGTTAAATAATGACAGTTGAACACAGCACGTTAAATAATGACAGTTGAAACACAGCACGTTAAATAATGACAGTTGAAACACAGCACGTTAAATAATGACAGTTGAAACACAACACGTTAAATAATGACAGTTGAAACACAGCACGTTAAATAATGACAGTTGAAACACAGCACGTTAAATAATGACAGTTGAAACACAGCACGTTAAATAATGACAGTTGAAAATGTATTAGGAATCCAAAGAATGTTGAGCATTCCCTATCCAGTCCATTACAAGTACAAACTCAGTCCTTCCATAAGGCGAGATTCCTAAACTACAGTAAAGTGGAGATATTTGACAGTACAGAGGGCATAAAGCAGAAGCCGTAGGGCTGTTATGGTTGAGCTGAGAAAGTGTTGATGGTCCCCATGAGAGTGACCCTGGTCAAAGACAGACACACAACACATCCAGAGGTCAACCATCCTCATTACCCCTCTGTCTCATACACACCAGGCTGTATCACAACCGGCTGTCATTGGGAGTCCCATAGGGCGGCGCACAATTGGCCCAGCGTCTTCCGGGTTTGGCCGGTGTAGGCTGTCATTGTAAATAAGAATTTGTTCTTAACTGACTTGCCTAGTTAAATAAAGGTGAAATGAAATGTAAGAAATTGTTTAAAGACAGCAGGGATCTGAAAACAGAGTCTCTGAGTACCTGACTAAACTGATTGACTGTATGTAATAAAAAAAAAAGTTATTATGTTGGGTGAAAATCTCTCAGTGTCTCCAAATGATTTTGAAAACTGAAAGAGAACTTGTAGGCAATAGGCCATAGAGAATAGCACCCCCTGGTGGTACTGTGACATTACCCTTTAGTGCTGCTGTTAGCAGGGTTGCTGCTGGAGCGCAGGCCGCCCGTGTTCTTCAGCTTGGCTGACCGTGTGTTCCACTCCTCCAGCTCCTGAATCCTGTTCTCCAGGTTGTCAGTCAGCTTACACAGCTGCTTCACAGCCCCGACATTCTCCATGAAGATCTGCTCCTATGGGGGACAATTAGAAATGGTACAATACATTGTTCTTCATAGTAAAACGTTTTTTAATTGAACCTTTATTTAACTTGGCAAGTCAGTTAAGAACAAATTCTTATTTACAATGATGGTCTACCGGGGAACAGTGGGTTAACTGCCTTGTTCAGGGGCACAAAGACAGATTTTTATCTTGTCAGCTCAGGGATTCAATCGAGCAACCTTTCGGTTACTGGCCCAACGCTCTAACCACTAGGCTACCCTGCCGCCCCAAAGTGGGACCATAACTCTGACAGATCTCTTGGCAATCCTCATACTGATTATCACACAGATCATATATTATCAGGTCTTAAATTTCGTGGGAAAGGACACTTACTTTGTCCACCATGAGGAAGTTGTGGATCTTCTCTCCGTCGCTGCAGGTGACGTCCCCCACCGATTGGACAGCAGTAGGCAGCAGCTCCTTCACCTCCTGGGCTATGATGCCTGTTTCATGTATGTGATCGATCCCCATCTTTGAGGCGAACTCAGGCTTGTAGTCATACTCCACGATCCTCATCTGAGATATCCTCTTCAACTGTTCTGTTGAATCCACCTACACAGTTGTAATATTGTCCCGTCAGGTAAGATATCATTCCCTGGGCCACTGAGAAGGCATTTCTATGTTCCTTCCTGTTAATTCACACCAAAACCATTATTTTGATAGCTATTATATAAGAGCATGCATGTGCTGCTTCCTACCTCTTGTATGTTGTGTTTGGCGCGGCGGTCAGAGGGGTGCATAACCTGCCCCATGATCTTAGCGTTGCCACAGACCACCAGGGCTTCATCGGGGGTGTCTGTGTTGATGCCCACCCTCCCATGGCACACCACCGCGTCCGGAGCATGTCCTCGTTGCCACAACACCTCACTGTCGTTCTCAAACTGGCCCGGGTTCGACGCCTGTAGTGGAGGAACACGGAAGAGTTTACAGTTCTGGTTACGGTTGGTTCCATTTAGATCACGGTGCATTCTAGAACTAATTGTCCAATGGAAACATGGTAGGAACTACATTTTATTACATTTTTATGTATTCTTTATTTAATCTTAATTTTAGCAAGGAGTCCCATGCTTTAGTACTTAGTGCTTGAGTCCCATGCTTTTAAATGCTTTAGTACAGGGTTCCCCAACTGGCGGCCTGCGTGCCAAATTTGGCCCCCGGGCGGTCTCATTTGGCCCCCCAAGTTTTCTGAGCAAAGAAATAAAGTTGATGATCCCTGCTTTAGTACTTCTGGTTCAGTACTTACCCTGACTATGATCCTCTCTGACATGAATGCTATCAGCAGGTAACTCTCTTCCCTCACTGTGGCGTACAGACCCACCACCATCAGGAAGTACCTGGTCATAACACAAGGACACATGGAACGACATGTTGAAACGTCTCTTTCAATGAGGATATTAGTAACATGGCAATAACAAGGCAATAACAAGGCAATAACAAGGCAATAACAAGGCAATAACAAGGCAATAACAAGGCAATAACATGGCAATAACATGGTAACAACATGGTAACAACATGGTAACAACATGGTAACAACATGGTAACAACATGGTAACAACATGGTAACAACATGGTAACAACATGTAATAACCAACCTCTGGTCAGGGTTGGGTTTTCCCTTTTTCCTCATGTTGTTGGCAGTGGTCTCACTGAAGTGCAGTCTTCCCAGAGTAACTCTAGTGATCTTGTCCCCTGGTAGACTCACTCTGAGGGATGAGACGTTATTCAGAAATTTAGGACCGAGAGTAACTCTAGTGATCTTGTCCCCTGGTAGACTCACTCTGAGGGATGAGATGTTATTCAGAAATGTAGGCCGAGATTCAATCCAAATTGCCCCCTTTTTTGGTTATGCATCATATACCTTTGAAAGGCAATGTTCCTGCGTTGGCGGAGACAGCATTTACAGTAAACGCTGCTTATGACGGCTCAACGGGAAATTACCTTTAAAAAGTCAAACGTGCTATTACGTGGAGCTACCGCTGATCGGATTAATCTCAGCCATAGTTATCACTTTTCTGCAAAAACACAGCCACGTTCTGTGGAGATCTGCCTTTCTAATCACTATTGTGTCATTGTTCAGATCTGAATGACAGATTACACTCACAACATTGAACACAGCAGTCTACAGTAAATAGTATAATGAAATGGAGGACAGGACACTCACTTGACTGGCAGGAATGGTTTCTTGCTGCGATCAGGCTGTGACTGTTCTATGGTGACTTTGTGAGTCTGTGCCTCAAGCTGCAGAGACAGAACAAATGGTCAAAGTATAGCTAACTAGCATAACTAGCAGGGTTGGGGAGTAACGGGTGACATTTAGAAAGTAACCTTTCTAACAACCCTGCTAACTTACATACTAACAAAAAAAACGAGTGCTTTTAATTGCCTCTGCATCATGTAAAGTCGTCTGCAGAGGTCAGACGCTGACGTTCCCGGGGAGATGGTGTTAAACTAACCTTCACACCAAACACCTTGACGTGGAAGCTCTCTATTGGCGCAGGGCCGATGGGGGTTTTGACGTACAGGGGGTCTCCGGACATCCCTACGTGAACCGTGACCTGGAAGTGGTTCTTTTTCTGACACACAAAGGACTCGTCAGCTGTGGAGTAGTTGAAACCTTTATCGGTGTCGACATGGTAACCGGGGGAAGGGCTGTGGAGAGACAATAGAGCGAGCTACACTGAGTGACAAAACATTAAGAACACCTGCTCTTTCCATTACACAGACTGACCAGGTGTATCCAGGTGAACGCTATGACCCCTTACTGATGTCACTTGTTAAATCCTCATCAATCAGTGTAGATGAAGGGGAGGAGACAGGTTAGAGAAGGATTTTTAAACCTTGAGACAATTGAGACATGGATGATGTATGTGTCAGAGGGTGAACGGGCAAGACAAAAGATTAAAGAGCCTTTGAACAGGGTGGCCCTTAGCTGTGGTATATTGGCAATATACCACAAACCTATGAGATGCCTTTTTGCTATTATAAACTGGTTACCAACGTAATTAGAATAGTAAAAATACATGTTTCGTCATACTCGTGGTATACGGTCTGATATACCACAGCTTTCAGCCAATCAGCATTCAGGGCTCGAACCACCCAGTTTATAATTATGAATGACCAAGTACGATAGGAATAACATACAGTAGGAGTCAATTGTGTCCATTTCAGTCAATAATTTAACCAAATGGGGTTTGTTTACAATGACTCATGACTAAACCATTTTCCTGCTGGCTAAGAAATGACAAAGATATTACTGATGAGTTATGACATGGTCAGACATAGAAAGGGAAAAATATTTGTTCGGCCCTGCGCTTAACTTTAACAAAATCAGTCCCTTAAAAGAATGTAGCGTTAGTTGAATAGCCTTTGAGTTAGAGCCTTTAAGACAGGCAGCTTATTAAGGCATGAGCCTTGGTGACGAGTGAGGGGACGTAAAGCAGAGAGCCACTCACAGGATGTCATAGTTACTGTTGTAGAGCGGTGTCCACAGGCCAGGCTGGTAGCGATCCCAGGTGAGGAGCTGATAGGTCCCAGAGCTGCTCCCTGTGGCCCCGTCACTGTCATAGGACGGGACGTCACCGCCTCCACTCTCAGAACCCGCTGCTATAGGAACAGCCACCAAATGGTTCTGTACCTCAAGGGGTTCTGTTCGTCTTCTCTTCTTACAGTCAGGTAATATAAGCCTGTGGAGGAAGAGGAGGAGGAGGAGGAGAGGATAAGAGGGCACTTAACATTTATATCCGTTGAAGTAAAACATGTTTTGACTGTCATTCTCAAACTGATATGTACTGTACGGTAGTTTAGTAGTTTATGTACCCATATGTACTGTACGGTAGTTTAGTAGTTTATGTACCCATATGTACTGTATGGTAGTTTAGTAGTTTATGTACCCATATGTACTGTACAGTAGTTTAGTAGTTTATGTACCCATATGTACTGTATGGTAGTTTAGTAGTTTATGTACCCATATGTACTGTATGGTACTTTAGTAGTTTATGTACCCATATGTACTGTATGGTAGTTTAGTAGTTTATGTACCCATATGTACTGTACAGTAGTTTAGTAGTTTATGTACTGTATGGTAGTTTAGTAGTTTATGTACTGTACGGTAGAATAGTAGTTTATGTACTGTAAGGTAGTTTAGTAGTTTATGTACCCATATGTAATGTACGGTAGTTTATGTACTGTACGGTAGAATAGTAGTTTATGTACTGTAAGGTAGTTTAGTAGTTTATGTACCCATATGTACTGTACGATAGTTTATGTACCCATATGTACTGTATGGTAGTTAAGTAGTTTATGTACCCATATGTACTGTACGATAGTTTCGTAGTTTATGTACCCATATGTACTGTACGGTAGTTTAGTAGTTTATGTACCCATATGTACTGTATGGTAGTTAAGTAGTTTATGTACCCATATGTACTGTACGATAGTTTCGTAGTTTATGTACCCATATGTACTGTACGGTAGTTTATGTACCCATATGTACTGTACGGTAGTTTAGTAGTAGTCCTCACCCTGTGTGTTGCCCAGCTGTGGGAGGCAGGTATGCATATCCTGGTTGTGAAGGGCATCCTGGCACAGGTAGTAGGCAGGATGAGGGCAGTCCTAGGCCTGGGGCTAGGTGTGCGGCTTGGCCTGGAGGTAGATCTGGGACCGGGGGTGCGTTGGCCCTGGGGTAGCTGTCTGCCAAGCCCTGGCGTGGAGGAGGCTGATGCTGCTGGAGAGCCTTGTGGTGGACGGGCGGTGTGGGGGCAGTGTTAGCCTGTATATAGCTCTCCCCTGGGATCAGGTAGTGGGGGTGGTGGATGGGGGGGTGGTAAGGCAGTGAGCCTGGAGATGTGTCTGTCTTGGTGTAAAAGTTAGTCAACCCCTGGTGGTATGACAGTCCTGGGTGTGGTGGGGGTTGCTCTTTATATCCACACGATGAGGCTGGAGGACGTGTCACTGGCTGGAAGACTTCCTGGTAGCCGTAGCTCACGTCTAGGTCAGGAACGGGGGCAAAGGCAGTCATATCATTCATTTTAATTGTAACATTTTATTATTATGACATGGTTGTACTGTTTGTAACACTTGGCATTAAAAGAGATTCCTATCAACCGTTGTTGATAAGGTATTGCCAATAAAGGAAGAGGTTTCATTATCACAGTGACTCACCTGGTATTTGTGGAGGTGAACACGGTTCTGAACCAGAATCTGGTGGTGACTCTGGTAACATGCTAGGAAGACAAAGTCACAGTAAGACATGGCCCTCCAAAGACAGTCACAGTCACACATGGCCCTCCAAAGACAGTCACAGTAAGACATGGCCCTCCAAAGACAGTCACAGTCACAGTAAGACATGGCCCTCCAAAGACAGTCACAGTAACAGTAAGACATGGCCCTCCAAGACAGTGACAGTAAGACATGGCCCTCCAAAGACAGTCACAGTCACAGTAAGACATGACCCTCCAAAGACAGTCACAGTCACAGTAAGACATGGCCCTCCAAAGACAGTCACAGTAAGACATGGCCCTCCAAAGACAGTCACAGTCACAGTAAGACATGGCCCTCCAAAGACAGTCACAGTCACACATGGCCCTCCAAAGACAGTCACAGTAAGACATGGCCCTCCAAAGACAGTCACACATGGCCCTCCAAGACAGTGACAGTAAGACATGGCCCTCCAAAGCCAGTCACAGTCACAGTAAGACATGGCCCTCCAAAGACAGTCACAGTCACAGTAAGACATGGCCCTCCAAAGACAGTCACAGTCACAGTAAGACATGACCCTCCAAAGACAGTCACAGTAAGACATGGCCCTCCAAAGCCAGTCACAGTCACAGTAAGACATGGCCCTCCAAAGCCAGTCACAGTCACAGTAAGACATGACCCTCCAAAGACAGTCACAGTAAGACATGACCCTCCAAAGACAGTCACAGTAAGACATGGCCCTCCAAAGACAGTCACAGTCACAGTAAGACATGACCCTCCAAAGACAGTCACAGTAAGACATGACCCTCCAAAGACAGTCACAGTAAGACATGACCCTCCAAAGACAGTCACAGTAAGACATGGCCCTCCAAAGACAGTCACAGTCACAGTAAGACATGACCCTCCAAAGACAGTCACAGTAAGACATGACCCTCCAAAGACAGTCACAGTAAGACATGGCCCTCCAAAGACAAGGTTTCTAGAACTAGTCTTTCTCTCTGCTTACCTAACTTGTCATTGTCTTGACTAGCTAACAACAAAGCCTACAGCTGTAGCTGTTGGTGCCATGGTGGAGAGCTGCCCACCTGCAGCAGGTACAGTGTAGGGCAGGAACAAAAGCCTGCAGACCCAGTAGGTCTCCAGGAGGAGGGTTGGCCACCCCAGCTCTAGGATTGTGCCGTTGTGTTGTAAACACTGTTATGTGTGTCCTCCAATCCATTTAACACAGCTGGCTGTGTTTACGGGTGGTAGATGGACTAAGAATATGGATGCTTACCAGGTATTAGATGGTACTGGAAACAGATTTACCCTCAGGTACAATAAAGTAAACATGGATGCTTACAATGTTGGGTCCATGTCGTTGCTGAGGTACTGTTCCAGTATGCTGGTGTCCACCACCGCACTCTCCAGAACCCCACTCATATCCTGGCATCCTGGAAACACATTTTCATTTTCATTACATTTCACAAGTGCCTCATTCTGGTTCACAGTCTCTCTCTCCAAATCTTGCTCTCCCTCTCCAAATCTTGCTCTCCCTCTCCAAATCTTGCTCCCTCTCTCCAAATCTTGCTCCCTCTCTCCAAATCTTGCTCCCTCTCTCTAAATCTTGCTCCCTCCCTCTCTCGCTCTCTAGATCTTTCTCTCCCCCTTTCTCCCACCTCTCTCTCTAGATCTTGCTCTCTCGCTCTCTCTCCCCTACAGAACATGAATCTGCCAAGGTTATAGGTCACCAGGTGAAACTAACCCATAGTTAATATCAGTATGTAACCATTACAGTGTAATGGTGTGGTCCATCACCTCCAGGCTCGCTGTAGCCTACCCTATACATGGCTCCCTGTCCTGTAGGAGACAGTAGTAATCACTGTTATCAGCCAGGACACAGCTCTGAGGCTCCCTGTACTGTAGGAGACAGTAGTAATCACTGTTATCAGCCAGGACACAGCTCTCATAGAGGCTCCCTGTCCTGTAGGAGACATTAGTAATCACTGTTATCAGCCAGGACACAGCTCTCAGAGGCTCCCTGTACTGTAGGAGACATTAGTAATCACTGTTATCAGCCAGGACACAGCTCTCATAGAGGCTCCCTGTACTGTAGGAGACAGTAGTAATCACTGTTATCAGCCAGGACACAGCTCTCATAGAGGCTCCCTGTACTGTAGGAGACAGTAGTAATCACTGTTATCAGCCAGGACACAGCTCTCATAGAGGCTCCCTGTACTGTAGGAGACAGTAGTAATCACTGTTATCAGCCAGGACACAGCTCTCAGAGGCTCCCTGTACTGTAGGAGACATTAGTAATCACTGTTATCAGCCAGGACACAGCTCTCATAGAGGCTCCCTGGACTGTAGGAGACATTAGTAATCACTGTTATCAGCCAGGACACAGCTCTCATGGAGGCTCCCTGTCCTGTAGGAGACAGTAGTAATCACTGTTATCAGCCAGGACACAGCTCTCATAGAGGCTCCCTGTACTGTAGGAGACAGTAGTAATCACTGTTATCAGCCAGGACACAGCTCTCATAGAGGCTCCCTGTACTGTAGGAGACAGTAGTAATCACTGTTATCAGCCAGGACACAGCTCTCATGGAGGCTCCCTGTACTGTAGGAGACAGTAGTAATCACTGTTATCAGCCAGGACACAGCTCTCATAGAGGCTCCCTGTCCTGTAGGAGACATTAGTAATCACTGTTATCAGCCAGGACACAGCTCTCATAGAGGCTCCCTGTGCTGTAGGAGACAGTAGTAATCACTGTTATCAGCCAGGACACAGCTCTCATGGAGGCTCCCTGTACTGTAGGAGACAGTAGTAATCACTGTTATCAGCCAGGACACAGCTCTCATAGAGGCTCCCTGTACTGTAGGAGACATTAGTAATCACTGTTATCAGCCAGGACACAGCTCTCAGAGGCTCCCTGTACTGTAGGAGACAGTAGTAATCACTGTTATCAGCCAGGACACAGCTCTCATAGAGGCTCCCTGTACTGTAGGAGACAGTAGTAATCACTGTTATCAGCCAGGATACAGCTCTCTCAGAGGCTCCCTGTCCTGTAGGAGACAGTAGTAATCACTGTTATCAGCCAGGACACAGCTCTCATAGAGGCTCCCTGTACTGTAGGAGACATTAGTAATCACTGTTATCAGCCAGGACACAGCTCTCATAGAGGCTCCCTGTACTGTAGGAGACATTAGTAATCACTGTTATCAGCCAGGACACAGCTCTCATAGAGGCTCCCTGTACTGTAGGAGACAGTAGTAATCACTGTTATCAGCCAGGACACAGCTCTCATAGAGGCTCCCTGTACTGTAGGAGACAGTAGTAATCACTGTTATCAGCCAGGACACAGCTCTCATAGAGGCTCCCTGTCCTGTAGGAGACAGTAGTAATCACTGTTATCAGCCAGGACACAGCTCTCATAGAGGCTCCCTGTGCTGTAGGAGACAGTAGTAATCACTGTTATCAGCCAGGACACAGCTCTCATAGAGGCTCCCTGTACTGTAGGAGACAGTAGTAATCACTGTTATCAGCCAGGACACAGCTCTCATAGAGGCTCCCTGTCCTGTAGGAGACAGTAGTAATTACTGTTATCAGCCAGGACACAGCTCTCATAGAGGCTCCCTGTACTGTAGGAGACATTAGTAATCACTGTTATCAGCCAGGACACAGCTCTCAGAGGCTCCCTGTACTGTAGGAGACAGTAGTAATCACTGTTATCAGCCAGGACACAGCTCTCATAGAGGCTCCCTGTCCTGTAGGAGACAGTAGTAATCACTGTTATCAGCCAGGACACAGCTCTCAGAGGCTCCCTGTCCTGTAGGAGACATTAGTAATCACTGTTATCAGCCAGGATACAGCTCTCATAGAGGCTCCCTGTACTGTAGGAGACAGTAGTAATCACTGTTATCAGCCAGGACACAGCTCTCATAGAGGCTCCCTGTACTGTAGGAGACAGTAGTAATCACTGTTATCAGCCAGGACACAGCTCTCATAGAGGCTCCCTGTCCTGTAGGAGACAGTAGTAATCACTGTTATCAGCCAGGACACAGCTCTCATAGAGGCTCCCTGTACTGTAGGAGACAGTAGTAATCACTGTTATCAGCCAGGACACAGCTCTCAGAGGCTCCCTGTCCTGTAGGAGACAGTAGTAATCACTGTTATCAGCCAGGACACAGCTCTCATAGAGGCTCCCTGTACTGTAGGAGACAGTAGTAATCACTGTTATCAGCCAGGACACAGCTCTCAGAGGCTCCCTGTCCTGTAGGAGACAGTAGTAATCACTGTTATCAGCCAGGACACAGCTCTCATAGAGGCTCCCTGTGCTGTAGGAGACAGTAGTAATCACTGTTATCAGCCAGGACACAGCTCATAGAGGCTCCCTGTGCTGTAGGAGACAGTAGTAATCACTGTTATCAGCCAGGACACAGCTCTCATAGAGGCTCCCTGTCCTGTAGGAGACAGTAGTAATCACTGTTATCAGCCAGGACACAGCTCTCATAGAGGCTCCCTGTCCTGTAGGAGACAGTAGTAATCACTGTTATCAGCCAGGACACAGCTCTCATAGAGGCTCCCTGTCCTGTAGGAGACATTAGTAATCACTGTTATCAGCCAGGACACAGCTCTCATAGAGGCTCCCTGTGCTGTAGGAGACAGTAGTAATCACTGTTATCAGCCAGGACACAGCTCTCATGGAGGCTCCCTGTACTGTAGGAGACAGTAGTAATCACTGTTATCAGCCAGGACACAGCTCTCATAGAGGCTCCCTGTACTGTAGGAGACATTAGTAATCACTGTTATCAGCCAGGACACAGCTCTCAGAGGCTCCCTGTACTGTAGGAGACAGTAGTAATCACTGTTATCAGCCAGGACACAGCTCTCATAGAGGCTCCCTGTACTGTAGGAGACAGTAGTAATCACTGTTATCAGCCAGGATACAGCTCTCTCAGAGGCTCCCTGTCCTGTAGGAGACAGTAGTAATCACTGTTATCAGCCAGGACACAGCTCTCATAGAGGCTCCCTGTACTGTAGGAGACATTAGTAATCACTGTTATCAGCCAGGACACAGCTCTCATAGAGGCTCCCTGTACTGTAGGAGACATTAGTAATCACTGTTATCAGCCAGGACACAGCTCTCATAGAGGCTCCCTGTACTGTAGGAGACAGTAGTAATCACTGTTATCAGCCAGGACACAGCTCTCATAGAGGCTCCCTGTACTGTAGGAGACAGTAGTAATCACTGTTATCAGCCAGGACACAGCTCTCATAGAGGCTCCCTGTCCTGTAGGAGACAGTAGTAATCACTGTTATCAGCCAGGACACAGCTCTCATAGAGGCTCCCTGTGCTGTAGGAGACAGTAGTAATCACTGTTATCAGCCAGGACACAGCTCTCATAGAGGCTCCCTGTACTGTAGGAGACAGTAGTAATCACTGTTATCAGCCAGGACACAGCTCTCATAGAGGCTCCCTGTCCTGTAGGAGACAGTAGTAATTACTGTTATCAGCCAGGACACAGCTCTCATAGAGGCTCCCTGTACTGTAGGAGACATTAGTAATCACTGTTATCAGCCAGGACACAGCTCTCAGAGGCTCCCTGTACTGTAGGAGACAGTAGTAATCACTGTTATCAGCCAGGACACAGCTCTCATAGAGGCTCCCTGTCCTGTAGGAGACAGTAGTAATCACTGTTATCAGCCAGGACACAGCTCTCAGAGGCTCCCTGTCCTGTAGGAGACATTAGTAATCACTGTTATCAGCCAGGATACAGCTCTCATAGAGGCTCCCTGTACTGTAGGAGACAGTAGTAATCACTGTTATCAGCCAGGACACAGCTCTCATAGAGGCTCCCTGTACTGTAGGAGACAGTAGTAATCACTGTTATCAGCCAGGACACAGCTCTCATAGAGGCTCCCTGTCCTGTAGGAGACAGTAGTAATCACTGTTATCAGCCAGGACACAGCTCTCATAGAGGCTCCCTGTACTGTAGGAGACAGTAGTAATCACTGTTATCAGCCAGGACACAGCTCTCAGAGGCTCCCTGTCCTGTAGGAGACAGTAGTAATCACTGTTATCAGCCAGGACACAGCTCTCATAGAGGCTCCCTGTACTGTAGGAGACAGTAGTAATCACTGTTATCAGCCAGGACACAGCTCTCAGAGGCTCCCTGTCCTGTAGGAGACAGTAGTAATCACTGTTATCAGCCAGGACACAGCTCTCATAGAGGCTCCCTGTGCTGTAGGAGACAGTAGTAATCACTGTTATCAGCCAGGACACAGCTCATAGAGGCTCCCTGTGCTGTAGGAGACAGTAGTAATCACTGTTATCAGCCAGGACACAGCTCTCATAGAGGCTCCCTGTCCTGTAGGAGACAGTAGTAATCACTGTTATCAGCCAGGACACAGCTCTCATAGAGGCTCCCTGTCCTGTAGGAGACAGTAGTAATCACTGTTATCAGCCAGGACACAGCTCTCATAGAGGCTCCCTGTGCTGTAGGAGACAGTAGTAATCACTGTTATCAGCCAGGACACAGCTCTCATAGAGGCTCCCTGTACTGTAGGAGACAGTAGTAATCACTGTTATCAGCCAGGACACAGCTCTCATAGAGGCTCCCTGTACTGTAGGAGACAGTAGTAATCACTGTTATCAGCCAGGACACAGCTCTCATAGAGGCTCCCTGTGCTGTAGGAGACAGTAGTAATCACTGTTATCAGCCAGGACACAGCTCTCATAGAGGCTCCCTGTCCTGTAGGAGACAGTAGTAATCACTGTTATCAGCCAGGACACAGCTCTCATAGAGGCTCCCTGTCCTGTAGGAGACAGTAGTAATCACTGTTATCAGCCAGGACACAGCTCTCATAGAGGCTCCCTGTGCTGTAGGAGACAGCAGTAAATCACTGTTATCAGCCAGGACACAGCTCTCATAGAGGCTCCCTGTCCTGTAGGAGACAGTAGTAATCACTGTTATCAGCCAGGACACAGCTCTCATAGAGGCTCCCTGTCCTGTAGGAGACAGTAGTAATCACTGTTATCAGCCAGGACACAGCTCAGAGGCTCCCTGTGCTGTAGGAGACAGCAGTAAATCACTGTTATCAGCCAGAAAAGAGGAAGGTCACTAGAAGAAATGACTGCTCAGTGTGTGACGTGGTTGATGTTCCAGTCCTGCTGTGTATCTACTGTGTGTCCACTCCCCTACGTATTACATTTAGGCAGAAGTTTAGTATCTGGTCCCATATACTACTTTAATAAACCAGTGAAAGTGAATTTGTCCAAATACTTATGGCACCTTCAAATCAAATACATTTTTATTAGTCACATGCGCCGTATACAACAGGTAGACCTTACAGTGAAATGCTTACTTACTTACGAGCCCCTAACCAACAGTGCAGTTTCAAAAAATACTTGGGGGGGACAAGATACATAAAGTGCATCTATTTCTAAAACGGTAAAACAGAATTGTATGAAAAATATCCTAAAATAAAAAAAGGTGACATTCTGTACTGTTGCTTCACATAAAACATTTGAACTCAAATCCAAAATGCTGGAGTATATTGCCAAATGAAACGTTTTAGCTTCACTGTCCAAATACATCAGTAGGGGAGTCTATGTCTACGGGGAGCTCACCTCAGAGCCATATACAGCCTGTATGTCCATGAACACACACAGTACTGGCTGAGTTCTGCTTCCGACACATCGGTGTAGTGACTAGGACAGGAGACATATTATGGACAAGACCTGGGTCAAATACATACCTAGCATGTACCCGAGTTAAATGCAAGGCGACATTTTCCTGTCACAAAACACTCACGCAACAAACAAAGACCTGAACTTAAAGAATGTCCTACTAGCTTGTCCCTGAGAGCGATGTGTTTGGCCTTGATCTAATTACTGTGTGACTGATTGTGGGACAGGTGGCCTTGAGCTGTCCAGGACGTCAGAGCTCTGCTGCACCTGTGTGGATACGGGGCTGGGAAGTGTCTCTGGTCTGTTAACTCTATGAACGCATTTCAATTGTCATAAGCATCTCATCGGTCCTCGTATGCTGTCCATTTTTAGCCTTCAAAATGTGAAATAACTGGTTCCTTTGAACTTTAACTCCAGATATGGAATGTTTGAGTAGGGAAGAGGACCGAGCTTTCGTTGAACTATCAACACAGAACTGGGATCTTTTATTTCAGCTCATGAAACATGGGACCAACACTTTACATGTTGCGTTTATATTTGTTTTCAGTATACATCGTCAGTCACAGGCTTCATTAGGAAATTAGTTGATGATGATGTCCCCACAATAACAATCCGGACATACCCCCAACCAAAAACCCTGGATGAACGGAGATATCCGTACTGCATCATTCAATGTCAGCAGAACGGATCCCGATGACTCTGTGGCGTGCGGCGTGTACACAGCTAGCAGATACGAGCTCCGCAAATCCTTTAGGGACACAAAAAGACAATACAGACGCAAACTTGAATTGATGTTCCACAACTCTGATTCACAACGCATGTGACAAGGACTACAGACTATCACAGACTACAAAGGCACATCCAGCTGTGTGGTGCCCACCGAAGCTCCCAGCCGAGCTTAACACATTCTATTCTCGCTTCGAGGCAGACAATAGCGAGACATCCAGGAAGTCTCTCGCTGCTCCAGACATCCAGGAAGTCTCTCGCTGCTCCAGACAACCAGGAAGTCTCTCGCTGCTCCAGACAACCAGGAAGTCTCTCGCTGCTCCAGACAACCAGGAAGTCTCTCGCTGCTCCAGACAACCAGGAAGTCTCTCGCTGCTCCAGACAACCAGGAAGTCTCTCGCTGCTCCAGACAACCAGGAAGTCTCTCGCTGCTCCAGACAACCAGGAAGACTCTCGCTGCTCCAGACAACCAGGAAGACTCTCGCTGCTCCAGACAACCAGGAAGTCTCTCGCTGCTCCAGACAACCAGGCAGTCTCTCGCTGCTCCAGACAACCAGGCAGTCTCTCGCTGCTCCAGACAACCAGGCAGTCTCTCGCTGCTCCAGACAACCAGGCAGTCTCTCGCTGCTCCAGACAACCAGGCAGTCTCTCGCTGCTCCAGACAACCAGGAAGTCTCTCGCTGCTCCAGACAACCAGGCAGTCTCTCGCTGCTCCAGACAACCAGGAAGACTCTCGCTGCTCCAGACATCCAGGAAGATTCTCGCTGCTCCAGACATCCAGGAAGTCTCTCGCTGCTCCAGACATCCAGGAAGTATCTCGCTGCTCCAGACAACCAGGTGCTTTCACTCTCTGAGGCCGATGTGAGATAAACTCTCAAAAAGAGTGAATCCTCCCTGTCTTCAGAGTGTGTGCTGACCAGCTGGCGGGCATCTTCACAGACATCTTCAACCTTCTTCGTCCCGGTGCCCAAGAAAAACAAAGTGACATGCTCCAAATGACTATCGCCCCGTCGCGCTCACCTCAGTCCTCATGAAGTGCCTGGAGAGACTGGTCATGGCCGACATCAAGGCCAGCATGCCAGGCCCACTGAACCCACTTACATCTGGAAAGAGGAACACCTATGTGAGAATGCTGTTCATTGACTACAGTTCAGCATTCAACACTATTGTTCCCTCCAAGTTAATCACCAAACTCAGAGCCCTGGGTCAGGACACCTCGCTCTGAAACTGGATCCTGGACTTCCTGACGGGCAGACCACAGGCTGTGAGGATTGGCAACAAGTCATCCTCCACACTGACTCAACACAGGGCCCCCCCCAGGGGTGTGTCCTCAGTCCTCTGCTGTACTTCCTGTTCACCCACCGACTGTGTGGCTTTGCGCCACACCAACTCCATCATCAAGTTTTCTGACGACACCACGGTTGTAGGCCTGATAACCAACAATGACGAGTCAGCCTATAGGGAGGAGGTAAGTGAACTGGCATTGTGGTGCCAGGACAACACCCTCTCCATCAGAGTTAATTGTTGAAGCAGAGGAGGGAACATGCCCCGATCCACTTCAGCGGGACTAAAAGAGTCGCTAGTTTTAAGTTCCTCTGCATCCACATCACAGAAGACTTAACATGGACAAACAACACCACCACTAGTCAAGAGGGCACAACAGCGTCTCTACTTCCTAAGGCGGCTGAATAAATTCGGCATGCCAACCCGGGTCCTCTCCAAACACAACCGCTGCACCATTCGAGAGCATCCTGACTGATTGCATCACGGCCTGGTACGGGAATTTCTCCGTCCACGACTGCAAGAGCCTCCAGACCGTGCTCCCACCCATCCAGGACATCTACTTGAAACTGTGCCTGCGGAAGGCACACAGCATCATCAAGGACCCCACACAAACCCCAGTCACGAGATGCTCTCTCTCTTACCGTTGGGCAGACTATCGGAGCATGAGGTCTGATAACAGGCTCAGAGACTGTTTGTATCTACAAGCCATCAGACTGCTGAACACTTGAACTGGACTGAACACCCGCTCTGATTCTCCTCACCTTAGCACACTCACCCACACTTTAATGGAGGCTGCTGAGGGGAGGACGGCTCATAAGAATGTCTGGAACGGAGTAAATGGAATGTTATCAAACACATGGAAACCATGGAAACCATGTGTTTGATACCATTCCAATGATTCCGCTCTAGCCATTACCACGAGCCCGTCCTCCTCAATTAAGGTGCCACCAACCTCCTGTGATATACATTCACGCTACACACACATCACAGCTGCTGCTCCCAGACTGTTATTATACTGCTCAGTTTATACACTGCCCCCATCCCCCCTTCTCTAATACACCTGGAAATATTGTTCTAGAAATTGGGCCTTTCTTTATTATACTTAAGCTAAAAGAATATTATATTCTACTGAGACATTTATTTTCAAATTCTTATATTATTTTATTTCTTATTGTTGTTGCATTGTTCCAGAAGGAACCTACAAGTAAGCATTTGATTGGACGATGTATACCATGCATATCCCATACATACGACTAATAAAAAACGTGAAACTTGACACTGGACTGATCTAGCCAAGCGAGTATCTATTTCTCAATTGAAACTGCCTCACAACATTACCTAACAACTAATCTAACTGTAGTAACTTTGGGAAGATGAATCACTGTTTGAATACATTTTACACCTGACGGGGGATCGTTACCCCTGACGGGGGATCGTTACACCTGACGGGGGATCGTTACACCTGACGGGGGATCGTTACACCTGACGGGGGATCGTTACACCTGACGGGGGATCGTTACCCCTGACGGGGGATCGTTACCCCTGACGGGGGATCGTTACACCTGACGGGGGATCGTTACACCTGACGGGGGATCGTTAAAGACAGTTCTGAAAGGTTAGAGACATCAAATCAGAGCCTCTCTCTCCCCCCACCCCCTCTCTCTCTCTCTCCCCCCCACCACCCCCCTCTCTCTCTTTCCCCCACCACCCCCCTCTCTCTCTCCCCCCCACCACCCCCCCTCTCTCTCTCTCCCCCACCACCCCCCTCTCTCTCTTTCCCCCACCACCCCCCCTCTCTCTCTCTCCCCCACCACCCCCCTCTCTCTCTCTCCCCCACCACCCCCCCTCTCTCTCTCTCCCCCACCACCCCCCTCTCTCTCTCTCCCCCACCACCTCCCTCTCTCTCTCTCCCCCCCACCACCCCCCCTCTCTCTCTCTCCCCCACCACCCCCCTCTCTCTCTCTCCCCCACCACCTCCCTCTCTCTCTCTCCCCCACCACCCCCCCTCTCTCTCTCTCCCCCACCACCCCCCCTCTCTCTCTCTCCCCCACCACCCCCCCTCTCTCTCTCTCCCCCACCACCCCCCCTCTCTCTCTCTCCCCCACCACCTCCCTCTCTCTCCCCCCCACCACCCCCCTCTCTCTCTCTCCCCCACCACCTCCCTCTCTCTCTCTCCCCCACCACCCCCCCTCTCTCTCTCTCCCCCACCACCCCCCTCTCTCTCTCTCCCCCACCACCTCCCTCTCTCTCTCTCCCCCCACCACCCCCCCTCTCTCTCTCTCCCCCACCACCCCCCTCTCTCTCTCTCCCCCACCACCTCCCTCTCTCTCTCTCCCCCACCACCCCCCCTCTCTCTCTCTCCCCCACCACCCCCCCTCTCTCTCTCTCCCCCACCACCTCCCTCTCTCTCTCTCCCCCACCACCCCCCTCTCTCTCCCCCCCACCACCCCCCTCTCTCTCTCTCCCCCACCACCTCCCTCTCTCTCTCTCCCCCACCACCTCCCTCTCTCTCTCCCCCACCACCTCCCTCTCTCTCTCCCCCACCACCTCCCTCTCTCTCTCCCCCCACCACCCCCCCTCTCTCTCCCCCACCACCCCCCTCTCTCTCTCTCCCCCACCACCCCCCTCTCTCTCTCCCCCACCACCTCCCCTCTCTCTCTCTCTCCCCCACCACCCCCCCTCTCTCTCTCTCTCTCCCCCACCACCTCCCTCTCTCTCTCTCCCCCACCACCCCCCCCACCCCCTCCCCCACCACCCCCCTCTCTCTCTCTCCCCCACCACCTCCCTCTCTCTCTCTCCCCCACCACCCCCCCCACCCCCTCCCCCACCACCCCCCTCTCTCTCTCTCCCCCACCACCCCCCCTCTCTCTCTCCCCCACCACCTCCCTCTCTCTCTCTCCCCCACCACCCCCCTCTCTCCCCCACCACCCCCCTCTCTCTCTCTCTCCCCCACCACCTCCCTCTCTCTCTCTCCCCCACCACCCCCCCTCTCTCTCTCTCCCCCACCACCTCCCTCTCTCTCTCTCCCCCACCACCCCCCCACCCCCTCCCCCACCACCCCCCTCTCTCTCTCTCCCCCACCACCTCCCTCTCTCTCTCTCCCCCACCACCCCCCCCACCCCCTCCCCCACCACCCCCCTCTCTCTCTCTCCCCCACCACCCCCCCTCTCTCTCTCCCCCACCACCTCCCTCTCTCTCTCCCCCACCACCTCCCTCTCTCTCTCTCCCCCACCACCCCCCCTCTCTCTCTCTCCCCCCTCCACCCCCCTCTCTCTCTCTCCCCCACCACCCCCCTCTCTCTCTCTCCCCCACCACCCCCCCTCTCTCTCTCTCCCCCACCACCCCCCTCTCTCCCCCACCACCCCCCTCTCTCTCTCTCCCCCACCACCCCCCTCTCTCTCTCCCCCACGAGGGAGCTGTTTGGGACACACCTATAGAATGTCTTACCGTCAAAGAACTGCTGCAGCGCTTCATTCTCTCCCAGAACATCAACGGGCTCTCGGAGTCCTCCAGGGGGCTCCATGGGGATCAGCTGCCTGAGATACACTACTGTTATTGGGGGAGAAACAGTAGGCAAGGCCTAGGCTTGAGCACTGTGTAGGCCCAAGCATGTTCATGAAGAGGTAAACACACAGACTGTACAAAATGGAAGAAACTCCTTCACCAATGCCAACCTATTATTTTCCAGGCTTGCATGGTAGGCTTTGAATGTAACTCCAGACTCTTAGAAAATTGGAGGCTCTGTTATTTCTGTCTGGAGAACATACTGGCCGAGCTAAAATTATTTCTGTCAGGAAAACATAGTGGACGAGCTAAAACTATTTCTGTCAGGAAAACATAGTGGCCGAACTAAAACTATTTCTGTCAGGAAAACATAGTAGCCAAACAAATTATTTCTGTCAGGAAAACATACTGCCCTAGGCCAAACTATTTCTGTCAGGAAAACATACTGCCCTAGGCCAAACTATTTCTGTCAGGAAAACATACTGCCTAACTGAAAGTCAACCTGCCATGGAGTAAACTAACTGGCCGTATCCCCTGGTAACAGTTTCATAAAGCTGCTCTTCACCTAACATCAACTAATGATGAGGAAACTGGAAAGACAACTTCTGTATTTGGATTCAAGGTGTTCCCGGAGTAAGAACCGTTTAGACAGGTCTGATTATTACACAGACTTGTTTGTGCTTTCATAACAAGACCCCGTTTTCCTGCTCTTCACGTTGTGTTGTTGCTCTTCCAGGAAGTCCTTTCTCTATTGAGCAAAAGGTCCATCCGTTTTCCGTTGGCCTCAGTGTTTTTCACTGGGAATTAGTTCACCTATAGTAGTCTCTATCTCTGCAAGCAGCCTCCGCACTCAAGCTTTACTAATGAAAACCACAGATTCTTCACGCTTCATAACGCTCCTGACTGCTCTTATGGCGTTATATATGGAGTGTAATAATAATTATTGCCTGCTTGCTGACAGGGGTTGTGTGTGTGTGTGTGTGTGTGTGTGTGTGTGTGTGTGTGTGTGTGTGTGTAATATACTGTACATTATAGCTAATCCATGATTAATCATCATTACTATTGTCTCGAGTCTCTCTCAGCTCATTTAGGGAATGTGTAATTGCTTTGGCTTTACACACGAGAGGCTTTCTGTAACAATATACACGATGCATCCTAAATGACACCCTGTTCCCTTTGTAGTACACAGCTTTCGACCAGGGCCCATAGAGACTATTTTGGGAATAGTCTGCCATTTGGGACAAAGATACAGAGACTAAACTGCTGTGAATAATGAGGCTATTTTCTTCTAGATATTGACTTTATAACATTGTCAGTTTTGTTCTATGAATTTATGATACACTACAGTCAGCCTATACATTATGAGAAACGGTCAGCCTTATGATAATGAAGAAGGATGCTCAAAATGATTTGGTAAAGTCCCAGATAAAGATATGGATGCTTATGGAACACTAAGAATTCAAGTGTTTAAAAAGACAAAAAACCACAGGAAATATACATCTTAAAGACTTACTAACACAGAGCTCTGATTAAATTATCCTGAACATAGCTGAGAGACAATAATCAAATGGGAGTGTTGTAAATACTAAAAACCATTAGCTTCCTTCTAACAGTCAGTAGAGAAGGGAAACCATTAGCTTCCTTCTAACAGTCAGTAGAGAAGGGAAACCATTAGCTTCCTTCTAACAGTCAGTAGAGAAGGGAAACCATTAGCTTCCTTCTAAGAGTCAGTAGAGAAGGGAAACCATTGGCTTCCTTCTAACAGTCAGTAGAGAAGGGAAACCATTAGCTTCCTTCTAACAGTCAGTAGAGAAGGGAAACCATTGGCTTCCTTCTAACAGTCAGTAGAGAAGGGAAACCATTGGCTTCCTTCTAACAGTCAGTAGAGAAGGGAAACCATTGGCTTCCTTCTAACAGTCAGTAGAGAAGGGAAACCATTAGCTTCCTCCTAACAGTCAGTAGAGAAGGGAAACCATTAGCTTCCTCCTAACAGTCAGTGGAGAAGGGAAACCATTAGCTTCCTTCTAACAGTCAGTAGAGAAGGGAAACCATTAGCTTCCTTCTAACAGTCAGTAGAGAAGGGAAACCATTAGCTTCCTTCTAACAGTCAGTAGAGAAGGGAAACCATTAGCTTCCTCCTAACAGCCAGTAGAAAAGGGAAACCATTAGCTTCCTTCTAACAGTCAGTAGAGAAGGGAAACCATTAGCTTCCTTCTAACAGTCAGTAGAGAAGGGAAACCATTAGCTTCCTTCTAACAGTCAGTAGAGAAGGGAAACCATTGGCTTCCTTCTAACAGTCAGTAGAGAAGGGAAACCATTAGCTTCCTTCTAACAGTCAGTAGAGAAGGGAAACCATTAGCTACCTCATAACAGTCAGTGGAGAAGGGAAACCATTAGCTTCCTTCTAACAGTCAGTAGAGAAGGGAAACCATTAGCTTCCTTCTAACAGTCAGTAGAGAAGGGAAACCATTGGCTTCCTCCTAACAGTCAGTAGAGAAGGGAAACCATTAGCTTCCTTCTAACAGTCAGTGGAGAAGGGAAACCATTAGCTTCCTTCTAACAGTCAGTAGAGAAGGGAAACCATTAGCTTCCTTCTAACAGTCAGTAGAGAAGGGAAACCATTAGCTTCCTTCTAACAGTCAGTAGAGAAGGGAAACCATTAGCTTCCTTCTAACAGTCAGTAGAGAAGGGAAACGCTGAATGTGAACCTTACCTTTTCTCCAAAATGGAGTCCTGGCTGGTAGTTCCGTTGACAACCTTCTCTGCGACTTCAGTTTACGTCTCTCAAGTACAATCCATTTGGCAAACAATATCCATTAAATCCTCAGAGCCCAGTTACTCCACGTTTGTTCACCCATCCAGGTAGTTTCGGTAGATTTTGGCCCTTTGGTTTTGACAATATCCCCAGAATTATATATCCAAGATGTTTCTAAACTCAAAGTAATGTTTGTCACAGATGTCTCTCCTGTGCACTTTGTTCTCTGGTCTGAAAGGTAAAAACCATTCACATACACTGCGCAAGCGTTCTGTCTGTGTGCCAGGTGTCCTTGCCCTGGACCATAAAGCAGCTATTCATTACAAGGTGACACACAGGGGTAGTACACTAAAAAACAGTCTTATCTCTGGCTTAGACACTCTGCAAATAGAACACTGTCATTACCGATATACAGTACAGTACTTAGATATACAGTACACTGTCCTTGCAGATACAGTACACTGTCTATCCATGACCCAGAATGCATTAAAGGTCCTCTCTACCTGGAAAGGTGTGCCATTTGATATGAGGTATTTTGATATTCCAAAATGGCAGATGTGCTATTTTGTGTATCTATAAGGATCTTCTCTTTATCTATCTACATGAGTAGATAAGAGCTTTTATTGTTAGTTGAGACAACCTAAATCTTCCATTACTTTGATGTTGCAATATACTACAGATGTAGGATCTTAATATGATCAATCTTTTGTTCCTGAGAATTTTCTTGCAAACTAAAAAGGCTTCTAAAGTGTGTAATTTACACTTTGAAATGTCAAGACTTGATATGCCCTAACTGAAAATGTATCAACCCCTACAAAAATGTCCATTAAATATAATCCATGTAATAATTCACTTTTCCTGATGCTGCAGGATTATTTTCCAGCTGTCACAAACTGGCTCAAAATAAGATCCTACATCTGTACAGCAAGTGTTCCACAGGAGAAGTAGGAGCTCCAGCTGATCTGCCAAATCAAAGTGTATTTGTCATGTGCTCCAAATACAACCTTACAGTGAAATGCTTACTTACAGGCCCTTAACCAACAGTGCAATTTCTAAGTAAAAAATAGGTATTAGGTGAACAATAGATAAGTAAAGAAATAAAAACAGTAAAAATACAGTGAAAAATAACAGTAGAGAGGCTACATACAGTAGCGAGGCTATAACAGTAGCGAGGCTATAACAGTCGCGAGGCTATATACAGGCACCAGTTAGTCGGGCTAATTGAGGTAATAAGTACATGAATGTATAGTTAAAGTGACTATGGATATAAACTCAGCAAAAAAAAAAACATCCCTTTTTCAGGACTCTGTCTTTGTAACAATCCAAATAACTTCACAGATCTTCATTGTAAAGGGTTTAAACACTGTTTCCCATGCTTGTTCAATGAACCATAAACAATTAATGAACATGCACCTGTGGAACGGTCGTTAAGACACTAACAGCTTACAGACGGTAGGCAATTAAGGTCACAGTTATGAAAACTTAGGACACTAAAGAGGCATTTCTACTGACTCTGAAAAACACCAAAAGAAAGATGCCCAGTGTCCCTGCTAACCTGCGTGAACATGCCTTAGGCATGCTGCAAGGAGGCATGAAGACTGCAGATGTGGCCAGGGCAATAAATTGAAATGTCCGTACTGTGAGACACCTAAGACAGCGCTACAGGGAGACAGGACGGACAGCTGATCGTCCTCGCAGTGGCAGACCACGTGTAACAACACCTGCACAGGATCGGTACATCCGAACATCACACCTGTGCGACAGGTACAGGATGGCAACAACTGCCTGAGTTACACCAGGAACACACAATCCCTCCACTGCTCAAACTGTCCGCAATAGGCTGAGAGAGGCTGGACGGAGGGCTTGTAGGCCTGTTGTAAGGCAGGTCCTCACCAGACATCACCGGCAACAACGTCACCTATGGGCACAAACCCATCGTCGCTGGACCAGACAGGACTGGCAAAAAGTGCTCTTCACTGACGAGTCACACCAGGGGTGATGGTCGGATTCGCGTTTATCGTCGAAGGAATGAGCATTACACTGAGGTCTGTACTCTGGAGCGGGATCGAGCGGTGGGGGCGGTGTCTCAGCATCATCGGACTGAGCTTGTTGTCATTGCAGGCAATCTCAATGCTGTGCGTTACAGGTAAGACATCCTCCTCCTTCATGTGGTACCCTTCCTGCAGGCTCATCCTGACATGACCCTCCAGCATGACAATGCCACCAGCCATACTGCTCGTCCTGTGCGTGATATCCTGCAAGACAGGAATGTCAGTGTTCTGCCATGGCCAGCGAAGAGCCCAATCCCATTGAGCACGTCTGGGACCTATTGGATCGGAGGGTGAGGGCTAGACCCATACGCCCCAGAAATGTCAGGGAACTTGCAGGTGCCTTGGTGGAAGAGTGGGGTAACATCTCACAGCAAGAACTGGAAAATCTGGTGCAGTCCATGAGGAGGGGATGCACTGCAGTACTTAATGCAGCTGGTGACCACACCAGATACTGACTGTTACTTTTGACTTAACCCCCCCTTTATTCAGGGACACATTATTACATTTCTGTTAGTCACACGTCTGTGGAACTTGTTCAGTTTATGTCTCAGTTGTTGAATCTTATGTTCATACAAATATTTACACGTGTTAAGTTTGCTGAAAAACGCAGTTGACAGTGAGAGGCCGTTTATTTTTTTGCTGAGTTTATGATAAACAGAGAGTAGCAGCAGTGTAAAATTGGGGTTGGGGGGGGGGCACAATGCAAATAGTCCGGGTAGCCATTTGATTACCTGTTCAGGAGTCTTATGGCTTTGGGGTAAAAACTGTTGAGAAGCCTTTTTGTCCTAGACTTGGCACTCCGGTACCGCTTGCCATGCGGTAGTAGAGAGAACAGTCTATGACTGGGGTGGTTAGGGTCTTTGACAATTGTTAGGGCCTTCCTCTGACACCACCTGGTGTAGGGGTCCTGGATGGCAGGCAGCTTAGCCCCAGTGATGTACTGGGCCGTACGCACTACCCTCTGTAGCGCACTACCCTCTGTAGTGCTTTGCGGTCGGAGGCAGAGCAATTGCCGTACCAGGCAGTGATGCAACCAGTCAGGATGCTCTCGATGTTGCAGCTGTAGAACGTTTGGAGGATCTGAGGACCCATGCCAAATCTTTTTAGTTTCCTGAGTGGGAATAGGCTTTATTGTGCCCTCTTCACAACTGTCTTGGTGTGCTTGGACCATGATAGTTTGTTGGTGATGTGGACACCAAGGAACTTGAAGCTCTCGACCAGCTCCAGTACAGCCCCATCGATGAGAATGGGGGCGTGCTCGATCCTCCTTTTCCTGTAGTCCACAATCAACGAGTGGAGGACAGAGGAGCCTCTTAAAGAAGAAGTTACAGGTCTGTGAGAGCCAGAAATCTTGCTTGTTTGTAGGTGACCAAATACTTATTTTCCACCATAATTTGCAAATAAATTCATTAAAAATCCTACAATGTGATTTTCTGGATTTTTTTTTCTCATTTTGTCTGTCATAGTTGAAGTGTACCTATGATGAAAATTACAGGCCTCTCTCATCTTTTTAAGTGGGAGAACTTGCACAATTGGTGGCTGACTAAATACTTTTTTGCCCCACTATGTACCCTAGTCAAAAGTAGTGCACTACATAGGGAATAGGGCTCTGGTCTAAAGTAGTGCACTATATAGGGAATAGGGCCCTGGTCTAAAGTAGTGTACTATATAGGGAATAGGGCTCTGGTCTAAAGTAGTGTACTATATAGGGAATAGGGCTCTGGTCAACAGTAGTGTACTATATAGGGAATAGGGCTCTGGTCTAAAGTATTGTACTATATAGGGAATAGGTTACCGTTGGGGACGCACAACATGGGTATTGAAGCAGGAAGTATTTTATATGCAGTATATTTGTGTTCAGTCCAAGATAATAAAGTTTATAGCGTTGAATCTATACTGCAGAGGAGGCTGGTGGGAGGAGATATAGGAGTGTTGAATCTATACTGATAAACTCTGTGATTGTGACAGACGACAACAAATTCACATTTTTAAATGCAGCAGAATTGCAAACATATTGAAAACAGTAACATCGTCAAACCTACTTTATAAAAAGGACATAATTTCATCAAGATTTACAATCCAGCTGAAGGCCCAGAGACGTGGAGGGCAGGCAGAACCATTAACAGGAAGAGTCTAGTAGCCCTACTTTTATAAGACAAAGCATGGGCAACGTGCAGAATGTACTGAACAATATGGATATCTGTGTTTATATGCAGTAGAATTGTGTCCTGATAATTTTACCCTTAGTGTGTTTGGGACAACAGATTATATCTTCAAAAACAGACACATTGGTTCCAGAGGTATACCATTTTTAATTCAGTGTGTTCCAGAAAGGCACTAAAATAAATTCAGGAAAGCTTGGAGTTGGAATGTTAACAGAGGAATGGAGGATGGAAAACCAGGAGAAGGTAAAGAGATTGGAACGTTCACAGACCACACACACGTACACACCACGACACAGCTACATACTTCTAACTAAGGGTTGGTAAAGAACTAAAAAGCCAGAGAGAATGTTCTTCCTCATCATCGATGTGTTTTCTAAAACCTTTCAAAACATTTGTACAGATTCTTCTGAAGTCCTTGTATTGGAGAGAACGCAACAGAACCCTCCTCCACATCACGGCACCTATTCTCCAGATCACGGGTCCCAAACGGGACCTATTCTCTACATCACGGGTCCCAAACGGCACCTATTCACCACATCACGGGTCCCAAACGGCACCTATTCACCACATCACGGGTCCCAGACGGCACCTATTCACCACATCACGGGTCCCAGACGGCACCTATTCTCTACATCACGGCACCCAAACATATGGGGCGCCAAAGGTTCATGGGAGGGCACGGGACCTTCCGATCTAAAACGAAGCAATGCATTAGGGTCAGAACAAGTAGTAAAATGACAAGAGGAAGACTGATGCACGTGGGAATATATTTGCTTCGTCTCTATGACAGTGAGAAGCTGAGCTACGGCCCTCTAAAGTCGAGGAGTCAAAGAAATTGGACTTCGCTTGCGAAGTAATCTTATACAATGTGTGACTCTGTCGCTATCAAATTGATCGAATCACTTCCTGTAAAATAGAATATGCATAATTAAATTGAGGGTGCATATAAATTATCGTAATAAAACATTTGGTAGCGGAAAACATTTGGGGAAATTAGGTCTAGACTATTTATTTTCCTTATCGATCTATTATTATTATTGTCATCATCATCATCACAGACCCTGGTTCGATTCCAGGCTGTATCACAACCAAACGTGATTGGCAGTCCCATAGGGTGGAGCACAATTGGCCCAGCGTCGTCAGGGTTAGGGGGTTTGGCCTCGGTAGGCCGTCATTGTAAATAAGAATTTGTTCTTAACTGAATTGCCTCGTTAAATAAAAGGTTAAATAAAAAAAACAAAATAAAATAAATAAATTGCCCACCTAAAATACGTCTTTAGACTTTTTCCTAGGTCCCTTAAATGTAACAAAATGAAGCTGGTGTATTTAATAAAGACAATCTCAATAAACAATAATAAAACAAGGTTGGGAACCCCTGCTGTGCATATTGCACTACTACAGTAGTTACCGATATAGGGAATAGGGTGCCATTTGTGACTCAGCCTTGTAGTGTGGACAGAAGAGCTCATTCAGCGTTTTTTTACATATAATAATGGAGTCAAGTTAAATACAGCAGTGTGGTCGTCACCATAGTTACTGTCCTCTGGTTTTAAATATGGACTGGAGATAGATGGATAGAATTACCACAGATGGATGGGTGGACGGAGCGCCTCGATTTACACTTGTCCTGTGTCCCAAATGGCACCCTATTCCATATTTAGTGCACCACTTTTGACCAGGGCTCATAGGGGCCACAAGTCGTGCACTACAGTGAACAGGGTGCCATTTGGGAAGCACCAGCTGGGTTCAGAGCACTTCCTCTCTAGCAGACCAATCAGAATGACAAGCAACGGTCATGTTTCAGACGGACTGCAGACTGATCTACCAATCCCCTTACATCCTGACTAACTACTCACTGTTATTGGTAGATCAGTCAGTCTGAACTACCAATCCCCTTACACCCTAAATAACTACTCACTGTTATTGGTAGATCAGTCAGTCTGAACTACCAATCCCCTTACATCCTGACTAACTACTCACTGTTATTGGTAGATCAGTCAGTCTGAACTACCAATCCCCTTACACCCTAAATAACTACTCACTGTTATTGGTAGATCAGTCAGTCTGAACTACCAATCCCCTTACATCCTGACTAACTA
Organism: Salvelinus namaycush; assembly: GCF_016432855.1. Classification (NCBI taxonomy): domain Eukaryota; kingdom Metazoa; phylum Chordata; class Actinopteri; order Salmoniformes; family Salmonidae; genus Salvelinus; species Salvelinus namaycush. Next base: position 23,013,337 of record NC_052344.1, on the reverse strand, counting down.
CTCACTGTTATTGGTAGATCAGTCAGTCTGAACTACCAATCCCCTTACACCCTGACTAACTACTCACTGTTATTGGTAGATCAGTCAGTCTGAACTACCAATCCCCTTACATCCTGACTAACTACTCACTGTTATTGGTAGATCAGTCAGTCTGAACTACCAATCCCCTTACATCCTGAATAACTACTCACCGTTATTGGTAGATCAGTCAGTCTGAACTACCAATCCCCTTACATCCTGAATAACTACTCACTGTTATTGGTAGATCAGTCAGTCTGAACTACCAATCCCCTTACACCCTGAATAACTACTCACTGTTATTGGTAGATCAGTCAGTCTGAACTACCAATCCCCTTACATCCTGAATAACTACTCACTGTTATTGGTAGATCAGTCAGTCTGAACTACCAATCCCCTTACACCCTGAATAACTACTCACTGTTATTGGTAGATCAGTCAGTCTGAACTACCAATCCCCTTACATCCTGAATAACTACTCACTGTTATTGGTAGATCAGTCAGTCTGAACTACCAATCCCCTTACATCCTGACTAACTACTCACTGTTATTGGTAGATCAGTCAGTCTGAACTACCAATCCCCTTACATCCTGAATAACTACTCACTGTTATTGGTAGATCAGTCAGGGTGTAAGGGGCATGCATTCTAAGTCATATGCTTGTAGGTATTGAAGACAGAGGATGGGAGGAGTCTCCTGAAATGACACGTGATTGGATGAGAGATTGGAAGGGGGTGGCGATGAGGAGCGTTGGGGGCAGTCCTTCTTCCTTCTGAGAACCAGGAGGGTAGGATGATTGGAGAGCTATCCTGTCCGTTACCGGAGTGCATCTGATGATAGGTTGAGATTCAGACACGCCTCCCTCTGTTCTGGATTGTGATTGGTTGGTCACAGTTCCTCCTTGTAGTAGCCCAGCTTAGCAAAACTCATCTCTTTCCTCAACTGCATCACTTCCCAGAACATCTGTTCTGCTAGAGAACAGGAACGGAGATGGAGGGAAGAAAGGAGGAGATGGAGGGAAGAAAGGAGGAGATGGAGGGAAGAAAGGAGGAGATGGAGGGAGGAAAGGAGGAGATGGAGGGAGGAAAGGAGATGGGAGGAAAGGAGATGGAAGGAAAGGAGATGGAGGGAGGAAAGGAGATGGAGGGAGGAAAGGAGATGGAGGGAGGAACGGAGATGGAGGGAAGAAAGGAGATGGAGGGAGGAACGGAGATGGAGGGAAGAAAGGAGATGGAGGGAGGAACGGAGATGGAGGGAAGAAAGGAGATTGGACAGAAGAGAAAATAAACATTACAACACATTCTGACTACACTGTAGGGACATTGTAAGAACACACTACAACACATTCTGACTACACTGTAGGGACATTGTAAGAACACACTACAACACATTCTGACTACACTGTAGGGACATTGTAAGAACACATTACAACACATTCTGACTACACTGTAGGGACATTGTAAGAACACACTACAACACATTCTGACTACACTGTAGGGACATTGTAAAAACACATTACAACACATTCTGACTACACTGTAGGGACATTGTAAGAACACACTACAACACATTCTGACTACACTGTAGGGACATTGTAAGAACACATTACAACACATTCTGACTACACTGTAGGGACATTGTAAGAACACACTACAACACATTCTGACTACACTGTAGGGACATTGTAAGAACACACTACAACACATTCTGACTACACTGTAGGGACATTGTCAGAACACACTAAAACACATTCTGACTACACTGTAGGGACATTGTCAGCATGACAACTGGAGACTAAAGATAAATGAGAGTGCTGTAGACGTCGTAGGGAATTACAGGTTGATAAATGAGAGTGCTGTAGACGTCGTAGGGAATTACAGGTTGATAAATGAGAGTGCTGTAGACGTCGTAGGGGATTATAGCTTGATAAATGAGAGTGCTGTAGACGTCGTAGGGAATTACAGGTTGATAAATGAGAGCGCTGTAGACGTCGTAGGGAATTACAGGTTGATAAATGAGAGTGCTGTAGACGTCGTAGGGAATTACAGGTTGATAAATGAGAGTGCTGTAGACGTCGTAGGGAATTACAGGTTGATAAATGAGAGTGCTGTAGACGTCGTAGGGAATTACAGGTTGATAAATGAGAGTGCTGTAGACGTCGTAGGGGATTATAGCTTGATAAATGAGAGTGCTGTAGACGTCGTAGGGAATTACAGGTTGATAAATGAGAGCGCTGTAGACGTCGTAGGGAATTATAGCTTGATAAATGAGAGTGCTGTAGACGTTGTAAAACTCACTACACTGTAGGGACATTGTCAGAACACACTACAACACATTCTGACTACACTGTAGGGACATTGTCAGCATGACAACTGGAGACTAAAGACTGCCAGTACGGCTACTGTTGAAGATTATGGGAATCCTATAAACGACAAAATGCTAGAACAGCCACTCCGTGTCTACATTAAAAGCATCCTCACTCGTCTCCTCTATTGAAAAACAACGGCCTTCTTGTGCTAGTCTGCAACCTTGAGGAGACTTCTCTAAATGAGCTGTGTGACTGATGAGCCTCCACCCTCTAGGGTAATGGACATAGAAATAGAATCAGAATGATGAGGTGAATGGGGATTACCATTCTAGGTATTCCATTTCTATGCTAATAGGATTCCACCATGTCAGATAGCTGCTGAGTTAGCCCAATCTACAGCACCACTGGGTCCATGAGACACACTACTCTACATGACTTATTCATATGCATGTGGCCATGTACTGTGGTTTCTGATAACACGTCCATCCATGGATCCATCCAATGCTTCACATTAGCTAAAACCACTGAAGATAAGTGGATTCACATGTGACTGTAGGCAAAACAACATGGCTGCAGCATTACAGGAAAAGCACTGCTAGCTGATCTCACCGTCCTGCAGCTTGACCAGCCCTTGGTGGATGTAGCGGATGTAGGTGAAGAAGTTACAAACTGACGTGATCTGGAGAGAGAGATATCCAGGTTAAATGTCTAGACTGGTGAAACATTAGATGGTGGACTTGAATCCTTTTCTTATGCAGGGAATTAGACGTTGATAAATGAGAGTGCTGTAGACGTCGTAGGGGATTACAGGTTGATAAATGAGAGTGCTGTAGACGTATGGGATTGCAGGTTGATAAATGAGAGTGCTGTAGACGTCGTATGGGATTACAGCTTGATAAATGAGAGTGCTGTAGACGTATGGGATTACAGGTTGATAAATGAGTGCTGTAGACGTCGTAGGGGATTACAGGTTGATAAATGAGAGCGCTGTAGACGTCGTAGGGGATTACAGGTTGATAAATGAGAGTGCTGTAGACGTATGGGATTACAGGTTGATAAATGAGAGTGCTGTAGACGTATGGGATTACAGGTTGATAAATGAGAGCGCTGTAGACGTCGTAGGGGATTACAGGTTGATAAATGAGAGTGCTGTAGACGTCGTAGGGGATTACACGTTGATAAATGAGAGTGCTGTAGACGTCGTAGGGGAATACAGGTTGATAAATGAGAGTGCTGTAGATGTCGTAGGGGATTACAGGTTGATAAATGAGAGCGCTGTAGACGTCATAGGGGATTACAGGTTGATAAATGAGAGTGCTGTAGACGTCGTAGGGGATTACAGGTTGATAAATGAGAGTGCTGTAGACATCGTAGGGGATTACAGGTTGATAAATGAGAGTGCTGTAGACGTCGTAGGGGATTACAGGTTGATAAATGAGAGTGCTGTAGACGTATGGGATTACAGCTTGATAAATGAGAGTGCTGTAGACGTCGTATGGGATTACAGGTTGATAAATGAGAGTGCTGTAGACGTCGTAGGGGATTACACGTTGATAAATGAGAGTGCTGTAGACGTCGTAGGGGAATACAGGTTGATAAATGAGAGTGCTGTAGATGTCGTAGGGGATTACAGGTTGATAAATGAGAGCGCTGTAGACGTCATAGGGGATTACAGGTTGATAAATGAGAGTGCTGTAGACGTCGTAGGGGATTACAGGTTGATAAATGAGAGTGCTGTAGACATCGTAGGGGATTACAGGTTGATAAATGAGAGTGCTGTAGACGTCGTAGGGGATTACAGGTTGATAAATGAGAGTGCTGTAGACGTATGGGATTACAGCTTGATAAATGAGAGTGCTGTAGACGTCGTATGGGATTACAGGTTGATAAATGAGAGTGCTGTAGACGTCGTAGGGGATTACACGTTGATAAATGAGAGTGCTGTAGACGTATGGGATTACAGGTTGATAAATGAGAGTGCTGTAGACGTCGTATGGGATTACAGGTTGATAAATGAGAGTGCTGTAGACGTATGGGATTACAGCTTGATAAATGAGAGTGCTGTAGACGTCGTAGGGGAATACAGGTTGATAAATGAGAGTGCTGTAGATGTCGTAGGGGATTACAGGTTGATAAATGAGAGCGCTGTAGACGTCATAGGGGATTACAGGTTGATAAATGAGAGTGCTGTAGACGTCGTAGGGGATTACAGGTTGATAAATGAGAGTGCTGTAGACATCGTAGGGGATTACAGGTTGATAAATGAGAGTGCTGTAGACGTCGTAGGGGATTACAGGTTGATAAATGAGAGTGCTGTAGACGTATGGGATTACAGCTTGATAAATGAGAGTGCTGTAGACGTCGTAGGGGATTACAGGTTGATAAATGAGAGTGCTGTAGATGTCGTAGGGGATTACAGGTTGATAAATGAGAGCGCTGTAGACGTCATAGGGGATTACAGGTTGATAAATGAGAGTGCTGTAGACGTCGTAGGGGATTACAGGTTGATAAATGAGAGTGCTGTAGACGTCGTAGGGGATTACAGGTTGATAAATGAGAGTGCTGTAGACATCGTAGGGGATTACAGGTTGATAAATGAGAGTGCTGTAGACGTCGTAGGGGATTACAGGTTGATAAATGAGAGTGCTGTAGACGTGGTAAAACTCACCCGATAACGACAGAAAGGAGACACGTAGTAATAGTTGCTGGAATCACCAAACTTGATTCTGTGCTTGCAGGTTTTGGTCTGGCCACTAAGGGCACACTTTCTGTGAGGAGAGACAAGAAACAGAGAGATAGTGGTGAGAAAGGCCATTCTGAAACCAAGTGGTAAGAAAGGCCATTCTGAAACCAAGTGGTAAGAAAGGCCATTCTGAAACCAAGTGGTAAGAAAGGCCATTCTGAAACCAAGTGGTAAGAAAGGCCATTCTGAAACCAAGTGGTAAGAAAGACCATTCTGAAACCAAGTGGTAAGAAAGACCATTCTGAAACCAAGTGGTAAGAAAGACCATTCTGAAACCAAGTGGTAAGAAAGGCCATTCTGGAACCAAGTGGTAAGAAAGGCCATTCTGGAACCAAGTGGTAAGAAAGGCCATTCTGAAACCAAGTGGTAAGAAAGGCCATTCTGAAACCAAGTGGTAAGAAAGGCCATTCTGAAACCAAGTGGTAAGAAAGGCCATTCTGAAACCAAGTGGTAAGAAAGGCCATTCTGAAACCAAGTGGTAAGAAAGGCCATTCTGAAACCAAGTGGTAAGAAAGGCCATTCTGAAACCAAGTGGTAAGAAAGGCCATTCTGAAACCAAGTGGTAAGGTCTTTGGGTAAACACATTGTATTCCCCTCACACAGACAGTCACTTAGAACATCATTCCCCAATTCTCTCTGCTTCCTCCAAACTTCACCAAATAATCTCCTTTAATCCACCCAATATTCTTAACCAAGGCCAGAGATATTATCAGGAAGTCAGTTGTCAGCGGTGGATTCTGATTGGTCACGGTTGGGTGAGGAAGGAGGATAGCAGTTTCAGTACATTGTAATCCCCCCCTAGGATCCTAGAGAGATGATTACTGATTCATATTGTAGACAGAGCAGAAGGAGAGCATATTAAAAACACAGACATGGAGATACACTATATATACTAAAGTATGTGGACATCCCTTCAAATCAGTGGATTCGGCTATTTCAACCACACCCGTTGCTGACAGGTGTAGAAAACGGAGCACACAGCCATGCAATCTCCATAGACAAACATTGGCAGAAGAACGGCCTTACTGAAGAGCTCAGTGACTTTCAAAGTCATAGGATGCCACCTTTTCAACAAGTCAGTTTGTCAAATTTCTGCCCTGCTAGAGCTGCCCAGGTCAACTGTAAGTGCTGTTATTGTGAAGTGGAAACGTCTAGGAGAAACACAGTGGTGTCGGCCACACCAGCTCACAGGAAGTGACCGTCGAGAGCTGAAGTGGGTAGCGTGTTAAAAAATAATATCTGTCCTCGGTTGCATCACTCTCTACCGAGCTCCAAACTGCCTCTGGAAGCAACATCAGCACAAGAACTGTTCGTCAGGAGCTTCATCAAATGGGTTTCCATGGTCGAGCAGCCGCACACAAGACCAAAACGTGCCATGCCAAGCGACGGCTGGAGTGGTGTAAAGCTCGCCGCCATTGGACTCTGGAGCAGTGGAAACGTGTTCTCTGGAGTGATGAATCCCGCTTCACCATCTGGCAGTCCGACGGACTAATCTGGGTTTTGCGGATGCCGGGAGAACACTACCTGCCCCAATGCATAGTGCCAAGCCCCCGTGCACAAAGCGAGGTTCATACATAGTGCCCTTTCCTGTTTCAGCATGACAAAGCCCCCGTGCACAAAGAGAGGTTCATACATATTGCCCTTTCCTGTTTCAGCATGACAAAGCCCCCGTGCACAAAGAGAGGTTCATACATAGTGCCCTTTCCTGTTTCAGCATGACAAAGCCCCCGTGCACAAAGAGAGGTTCATACATAGTGCCCTTTCCTGTTTCAGCATGACAAAGCCCCCGTGCACAAAGCGAGGTTCATACATAGTGCCCTTTCCTGTTTCAGCATGACAAAGCCCCCGTGCACAAAGCGAGGTTCATACATAGTGCCCTTTCCTGTTTCAGCATGACAAAGCCCCCGTGCACAAAGCGAGGTTCATACATATTGCCCTTTCCTGTTTCAGCATGACAAAGCCCCCGTGCACAAAGCGAGGTTCATACATAGTGCCCTTTCCTGTTTCAGCATGACAAAGCCCTCGTGCACAAAGCGAGGTTCATACATAGTGCCCTTTCCTGTTTCAGCATGACAAAGCCCCCGTGCACAAAGAGAGGTTCATACAGGTTCATACAAAATTATTTGTCGAGATCGGTGTGGAAGAACTTGACTGGCCTGTGTAGAGCCCTGACCTAAATTGGAAAGCCGAATGCCAGCCAGGCCTAATCAGTGCCTGACCTCACCAAGCTCGTGTGGCTGAATGGAAGCAAGTCCCCACAGCAATGTTCCAACATCTAGTGGAAAGCCTTCCCAGAAGAGTGGAGGCTGTTAAAGCAGCAAAGGGGGGGACCAACTCCATATTAATGCCCATGATTTTGGAATGAGATGTTCGACTAGCAGGTGTCCACATACTTTTGGTCATGTCGTGTAAGTCGAGGAGCATGTTGTTAGAATGTGAGGCATATTAAAACAGAACCTGGAGAACAGTGGAGGAACATGTTAGAATGTGGGCTAGCCGGGCTAGCCGTCAGCCGGGCTAGCCGGGCTAGCCGTCAGCCGGGCTAGCCGTCAGCCGGGCTAGCCGTCAGCCGGGGTAGCCGTCAGCCGGGGTAGCCGGGGTAGCCGTCAGCCGGGCTAGCCGGGGTAGCCGTCAGCCGGGCTAGCCGGGGTAGCCGTCAGCCGGGCTAGCCGGGGTAGCCGTCAGCCGGGCTAGCCGGGGTAGCCGTCAGCCGGGCTAGCCGGGGTAGCCGTCAGCCGGGCTAGCCGGGCTAGCCGTCAGCCGGGCTAGCCGTCAGCCGGGCTAGCCGGGCTAGCCGTCAGCCGGGCTAGCCGGGGTAGCCGTCAGCCGGGCTAGCCGGGGTAGCCGTCAGCCGGGCTAGCCGGGGTAGCCGTCAGCCGGGCTAGCCGGGGTAGCCGTCAGCCGGGCTAGCCGGGGTAGCCGTCAGCCGGGCTAGCCGGGGTAGCCGTCAGCCGGGCTAGCCGGGGTAGCCGTCAGCCGGGCTAGCCGGGGTAGCCGTCAGCCGGGCTAGCCGGGGTAGCCGTCAGCGTGTCAGCTGGGGTAGTTGTTAGCTGGGGTAGTTGTTAGCTGGGGTAGTTGTTAGCTGGGGTAGTTGTTAGCGTACTCACTTTGGTCCTCCACACTCCACAGCAGAGGCCTTGACGACAGGTAGCGTCTGGAAGCCCACCGGCTCCACACTGAGCGTGTTCCTCTCCACTGCCTCCAAGATGGCCGACCCCAGCTACAGGAGAGGTTAGAGGTCAGGGTGAAAGTGCTCTAAGGCAGGAAGCCTACCGTAAGTCCACAGCCTCCAAGATGATGTTAGGGATCAGGGTGAAAGTACATTATATTTATAAACAGTACTGCTTCAGTTACTTCTAGTTTAAGTCAACATTTCTAAATACTTCTTTCAGTAACTGTCAGTTTTTCTCATCTGTCAGTACCTCTATTCTGCCACAAGAGGGCAGTGTAACAGATCAGTCTATTCAGAGTACAGAATAGTGTTGCAGGGTATACCGAAACTTCTGTACATTTTAGACTGTTCTGGGCTGCATTCGCGCCACAGTCCCCACTCATGCCGCACAGACACTGACACACTTGAATAATGCCACTTGGACCGTAATGAAATTGTTCATTACGGTTCGCAAAACAATGTCCATTACAGGCCAGAAAACATTTACAATGCAGGACGATACCGGTAGCTTCCAGGTTTAAATGTAGGCTAACTGTCCTTACTAGACTACAGCTGAATTCACTATCCTAGTACTTTGTGATAATATCCAAACCATAATGCAAAATACGCTGATTTCAAAGCTGATTGTCACCAAAAACTTGATTAATTGACTTAGTCTCCCTCGCAGCACCAAAAACTAAATTCCCTCCTTTGGCTCCTGGTTACCATTATGTTGTTATGCAGTCAGATTGGTAAAAGTCAAATTGATTGTATGATTGTATAATTTATTCATCACTGCATACAACGCTGTCTCCGTGAAAAATGTTGACGTAAAATATTTCAAATATAATGAACTCAAAATGGCACTGGTCAGATTCACACATTCTCTGACGAGTGACACTCTGACAAGTGCCATTCTGTAACTTTGACTAATACACCTTCCCTTTGTGTGATATAGTTTTGGTATCAAGTACTGTGATGCTATAGAGTATCGTGATAGTAAAGCTGGTATTGGGTTGAAAGTTAAAATGGTGGTATGGTGACAACACTAGTACAGAATACTAATGATAACATGAGGCAGATGTTAGTTCTGCTGATACAGGACACCATCATCTGATAACAGACTCAGTTATAACAGCTCCAGTCAGACATTATACTGGCTCCCTGCTGGAATACACAGACTCAGTTATAACAGCTCCAGTCAGACATTATACTGGCTCCCTGCTGGAATACGGATACGACCACAGGTACAAAGGAATGAAAGAAGTTTAGACTGGTGAGTCCATCTGGTCACTACGGAAGCCCAGAGGGTACTTGATGAAAGCAGACAAAACAGAGGGCACTTTGT